>NC_056740.1:197235107-197267607 GCF_019279795.1 Protopterus annectens
CGGAAATACTGTTCGATGAACCGTATTTTCACTAATTCAACATGGACCCATATATATATATATATATATATATATATATATATATATATATATATATATATATATATATTTATATATATAGGCAGTGATCTTGCACTCATGTCAACCATCTGTTTAGTCGAACAAATTGTGTCGACTAAAGAGATACTGACTTTAAGTGCACTTGACTAAATTACTGGCTCCCATTATGCAATAAGGTACAAGAGGGAGTGCATAGTACAGCTAGTACTGTATGCCAAAGGATCGGTGTTCAGGTATGTTGTGAGACATGAACCCAATGGGCGAGTGCCTGACAATGTCTGGGCATGAGGTCATATCTATACTATGCACACACCTAACTGCCTTGCTGCACTGACAAAACTGGCATCTGTACTGGTTGAACTTTGAACTTTACATTTATTAGTTTATATATGATAGTCACATGTTTTGTATGTAATTTGATGTAAAAATAGCTCCTCTGTCCATTTTAACAAACTGATTGCTCTACAGGTTATAATTTCTTAATTGTGTGGAATTTGAATGTAGTTTTCAGGGAAGACATTAAAGGACATTTCTGTCAAACTGTTGTGTGCTGTTGCACAGCCAAGTTTTCAAACATGTGCTAATTACACACAACACCTCTACTGATTTCTGGTAAGTGAATGAGCCCAGATTAGCAGACTCACATATCAGCAGCTCAGAGCTTCACAAACATGTTTAGGGTTTTCCACGTAACACAACTATAAAAATACTCACAGCAGTAATCATTTTGGTCGCAACTCCCTGTATAAAAAGATATGTATAAACAAGCAGTAATGTCTCCAGTCAGTTTTAAGTTGGTTTAACTACTGATACACTTATTGCATCCTTCATAAGAGTATTTGAATCTTTTTGGCGGCAACTTGCAAGAAATGAAAGACACATTTATCTAAGTAGTAATGCTCTCCCATCTGCATCAATTTTCTTAAATTGCTTTAGCTGATGGTATGCTTGCTATCTTTACTTACTTGGGTTTCAATGATAATTTTTATGTGTGTCTTATTTTTATATATATGTTTTTACTATGCAGGTATATCCATATAGTGTTTAATTTTTGTGAAATGCGACATGAAGTTTACCTCCTTGGTCAAACAATATTTAGCATTTGCGTGTGTGTATGTAATTCATTTCCTTGGTTAAAGTTGTTGTTTTCTCTTGCTATGGCGACTTTGACTGTCACCATCTCTTCATGCTATTCACTTCCTCTCCCTTCCTGCAGTGCTTCATTTCTTGTTTGTAGGCTTTCTGCTTTCATTTTCATCGGGGAGTTAATTGTTGAGGTGATATAGTTACATTTGAGTTTTTAGTGATGTTATTACTAAGCATCATGGTTACCTTGTGCCACAGTCCGATTCCTGTTTTTTCTAATTCTTTTTTTACTATTATTTTTATGCAAATGTAGTAATGCGGTTAAGTTGCTGGTGTGTGTTTTTGATGTTAGGTAGTAGTTTTTTCGACTGACTGGATTTTTTTTTTGTTTGTTTTTTGGGTTTTCTGGGTTTGATACAGTTTTCTCTGCTAAATGACTTTTCAAGATGGTGGCAGTTTCTTGAATTTTGAATTCTATAAGTGAGCAGGGAGCTTTGGCTGAATACAAGGTCTAGGTGGCCTGCCCTATGCTTTCTCATAGGCTTATAGGTTCATAGGAGGTTACTAAGCAAATGGCCCTAGGGCCATTACAAACTTAGCCATGTTAATCACAGGTTGGCCCATCTACCCTTATTAAGTGAACGTATTTTGCAGAACTAGTCCATGGGCAACACCATGAGGGACATGGAGCCTCCCCTGGGACGAATTTGCAGACTCCCATCCATTTGTCCAGGTTGTGCTCGAACAGGATCAGTGAGGAGTTCTGCTTCACATGACTTGGAAGTTTGTTCCAGAGGAGCATCCCATCATATTGTGTTAATGTCATAGACTAGGTTAATATCCCCAGAGTGAGTGACTCTTGTGCCATTAGATGTGTGTGTGTGAAGCATATCCATTAGGGCAGGGTCAGAGACTGTCCTGTAGGCCAGGCACAAGTCTTCTCTCAGCAGCCTATATGATACAGAGTACAGTGACAGGGCTTTTAGTCTGTCCACATAAGTCATGGTTTGGAAGCTCTGTATTTTCTTGGTGAAGAACCTCTGTGGTCTCTCCAGCTGCTGCTGCATGTGTCTGTGAGGTACATGCAAAATGGAGCATTGCACTCTTTTTGTGGTCTGATAAGGGTCAAGTATAGTGGAGTTATAACATCCTTTGACCTGGATGTAATGCCCTTATTTTTGAGGTACACAATGTAGAATGCTTTCCTTACCAGAGAGGAAACTTGGTGGTCAGAGTTCAGTTTGCTATCTACCTTTTTTTCTAGGTCTTGCACCACTGGGTTTGAGATTGGGGGGGGGGTGTTGTCAATACTGTAGTTAGTGGGGAATTCTACTTTGCCAAAAGGAATAATAATGCATGTTTTTGCATTTAGTTTTAGACTGTGGCTTTGGCACCAGTCATTTGTCTGTGTTAACCCTTCTCATAGTATGGTAACATCATTGGGGGAATTCAATGATTGCACCCATTTTGCAATTATCAGCAAATTGGTAAGGCAAAGGCCATCTAATTTTTTTGGAATATTTGAATCATAGTAGTGAGTACCTCAGATTCACTTCATCCAATAGCAGTGAAGGTACTGCATATTTAGATACGTACATATCCAACGGAGACAAACGATTCAAGTCCCGTATTTATAGGAAAAGCACATTTTCCAACAGCTGCTTGGAATATACTAGCAACCATCCAAGAAAGTTGTTGTACAACATATACAAGGGACAATGTATAAGAGCAATTAGAATGACATCAGAATATACTGAGATGATAGAAGAAATGGACTTCATTACTGAATTGTTCAAAGAAAGGGGATACTGTATGAATATGATGAAAGATGTGAGAAATTATGTCATCAAGGAATGGGGACATAAATTCACTCCACTCTTAGGAGTTAATAGGAATGTAGACATATGTAAAGGGATTATTTAAAACAACATTAATAAGACCAGGATCAGTTTCAAACAAGGTAACTGTAATTCCAAATGTGTTATATATTTGGCAAATTGCATGATGTGTTCAGGATACTATATAGGGAAAACTGAAAGAAGTTTTAAGAAACGTATTTACGACCACCTATACAGTATCAGGAGGAAAGATGTAAACAACGCCCTCTACAGACACATAGAAAAACATGGGGAAATGCACAGTTTTAGGTTTGGAATTCTGCAAAATATTGTAATAGACCCCAGAGGTGGCAACCACAAGGCCACCTTGGGTTACAAAGAAATATGGTGGCAATTATATACTGATGCCTCTACACCATCGGGACTTAATGACCATATACCCATTAAACCTTTGTTAGCAAGGAAGTAGGTAATGGGTCATTAGCATTTGGAATTTATTACCACACATTGATAATTTTATACCAATGTTAAATACAGTATAGAAGTGTATCAACATAGGTTCATGTGTAGTATTTATATTGTTTTTGTATATATTTTCATTTCAAAATTACTCAGCAAGCTTTGCAGGAGCATAACATTTGTAGTTGTGATAAATTAAACAATTGTGATGTTAATGATTTGTACAAAGATTAGGGTTCAACATAGTGAAAGTGTTAGTAGTTTTTGGGTTTAATCAAACTGCATATATTTTTAAAATTTTTTTTAACATTTTTTAAACAATGATAAATGTATAAACTTAATAATATTTTCGGTATATATGTATTAGGAATTCAATGGAATTTTGGACTTTTTTTATAATATTGGTGGATATATCACTTTAAATTAATTCAAAACATTCACCATCAAGTTTTGGCACCAAAAGTGGTATTTAAACTGTGTAAAAACTGTATTATGATGTTCTGATGAAGCTGACTTTTATGTGGGTGAAAGCGCTTAACTATAAGTAATAAATCGAGATCTTTTAGCCAACGCAATTGCTGGTTGCATTTGTTTGTGGTTCGTTTAGGTGTATTTCATCACAATTGGGATTTGTGGACTTAGCGTTCTTGCTTCTCTGTCAGTCACTTGTATTCTGTGTATGGAATGCTTTCCCAGTTCTGTAAAGGTTAATCCATAACTGAGAGAGTTTTTCAATGATACTTGAGTGGGGGATTGTGTCCAAAGCCTTGGCCAGGTCAAGATAGGCGGTATGTACTGTCTTACCTTCATTCACGGCTTTAGTGATTTTTTTCAATGAAGTCAACCAGGTTTAATAAGCATGAGTTACCCTTAACAAAGCCAAATTCAGTTGGGACTAGAGGTTTGAAGGTCACCTATGTCCTTGTTGATATGGTCCATGTGATTCTTTCCATGGCTTTGAAGATGAGACTGGTTAAACTTATAGGTCTACAGTTCCCAGGGTCTGCTGAAGGCTCTCCTTTGTGCAAGGGGATTATTATAGCTGTTCTACTCTACTGGAAGAAAGCCATTTCTCAGGCTATGGTTAAAGAGAATGCTAAGCGGGTCTGCTAGGTCCTGTTTTACATTGCTTAATAAGTATCCTGGGATGTTATCTGGTCCCATTGAGGCTGTGCTTTTGGCCTTGGAGAGCACAGATAAGACCTGATCTCTAGAGATACTAGGCAGAGGACTGGTGTTAGGTATGATTTGGCTTATGGCTGGTGGGGCCAGCTGGGTGAAGTTTGCACCAAATCTGTCAGCTAGCTGGTCGCCAATTTCCTCCAGTGCAGTATGAGTGGTACCAATTATTACCAGTTCTGCACAAAGCTGGGCATTCCCTTTTAGGTTTTAGACATAATTAAAGAATGCCTTATGATTATCTTAACTGGGGATGCTGTTTTAGCTTCATACTTAGCTTTAGAGGATTTCACAAGATTTTTGACTTGCTTGTTCAAGCTGAGGAGGAAATTCTTCCTCTGCTGAGTCAATTCCCTCTTATTCTTAGACATCAGCTTCTTCCTCTTGTTATATAACCTGTTTATACTTAAGGTCCAACGGGGTGGCTTGTTTTTTAGGAGGACCTGGTTTTAATCCTGTCAGGTGCAGTTGAGCCTATACAGCTGCTTAAGTGTTTGTATGGGGCATCTGAGTACACCTCTGCATAGCAGTCATTGTCTGTGAGTGGGGGTGGTATAAAACTTTTTATACCATCCCTTAATATTCTGAAATTAGCTTAAGAAGAGTTCTTCAGTTTTTTTGCTCCTGTGGGGGAGTCAGGTCCAATAGTTACTTCGAATGAGACAGTTTTATGCTCCAACCTTTTTATTTTTTTATATATTTATTTTATTTAACATTTGATAACTGGAAAAGTCCAACTTTCCAGTCCAAAAAGCCTATTTTCAGAGGCCTGGGGAGAAACGCTCCAGACACATGTCTTTAGAATGTGGGAGGAAAGAGGAGTACCTGGAGGAAACCCATGCAAATGCAGCGAGGACATGCAGACTCCACACAGTAGACACCCCACCTGAGAATCAAACTGGAGAACCTCTTTATGTGAGGTGACAATGTTAACTGTTTAATCCTGGACCAAACACTACCTGTACTGCTAATCTCCCCACCTCAAACTATAAAGCTAACCATAAATGCCTCAAATTCTTCACCATTAATGCACAAAGCTTAAGAAATAAAGTAACCCAATTCCATGCCTGATTGAACTACAACCAACCTGACATTGTAGCCATTTGAGAAACATGGCTAAAAACTCACATTACTGAATCTGAAATCCTTTCTCCTGGATTCCAATCCCTCAGACATGACTGCCCAAACAGAAAAGGTGGTGGGGTAGCCTTAATCTACTCTAACCTATCATCCATCACTCCCAACCCTAATCCTATCCCCACATTCAATAATGCAGAACTAGTAACAGGCCTGCTAAAAGTAAATAACCACAAAACCATTTGTATCACTGCTCTCTATATCCTCTGGTAACAACACCACTACTCTGGAGGACATGCTCCTCTGGGCCTCGACCAATATTAAGCAAGAAACCTATATACTTGGAGACATAAACATCAATTGGAATAAAATCAATAACCCCAATCCCACCATATCCATCAATCTATTTAACTATACACAAATTACTAACTCCATCACCAGGCCCAATAAAACAAACCCTCCCAGGTACCACACTAGACTGGATCCTAGCTTCCCATCCCAATAAAATCTTAAACTCTGGCATCACACCCGACCCTATAGGAAACCACTTGCCAGCATTTATCTATCGAGCTACCCACTCCTCTCCTCACCTACACCAAGTCATCCACACACGTAACCTCACAAACTTTGACCCAACTACCTTCTCTAACTCCCTGAAACAAACAAATTGGAACCCACTAAAAACCCTTCCACTAGATAATGCCGTACAATTTTTCAACTCCGCTTTCTTAAACATCCTCAACTCCCTAGCACCACCAAGAACAAAAAGAGTAAAAACCAAATCTGCCCCTTGGCTAACCAAAGATACCAAAAAACTTATGCTACAAAGAGACAAATCCTGGAAAACATACCATCAAAACAAGCAGCCTGAAACTTTTCTTAAATATAAACAACTCTGCAACCTTGCTAAAAAACAAATCATCAGAGACAAAAAGTCCTACTATAGTAAACTCCAATCTAACCAATCTAAAAGCCCAAAACAATTCTGGAACTCCATTAATTCTCTTCTCAACTCAGGTACCAAAAGCAATCCCTGCCCTGACACCAGCAAATCTGACCCTGAAATAGCCTCTCTATTCAACTCTTTCTTCACTAACTCCATAGCTGAACTGACCAAAACCTTCCCTAACAATAACCCCTCCTCTCAATCTACCCTTTCGTCACTACCACATACAATACAATCCGCCCCAACCCTATGCCTATATTCATCCTTAAACCCATCTCAACATCCTATATAAAAACATTACTCTCCAAATTAAAACCTTGCTCTAGTGCCCCTGACAATATCCCATCCTCCTTCCTAAAAATAGCCGCAGATGGTATAGCTCTCTCCATTAGCATCCTGATCAATAGATCCATGCTAGAATCTTATGTTCCCAAACTATGGTGCACTGCCTTCATTCTACCTCTCCATAAAGGAGGCAAAAACAATAACATCTCCAACTTCTGCCCCATAGCCATCCTCTCCCCAATTTTGAAACTACTAGAAAAATGCATCCACATTCAGCTCATGCCATTCTTAGCCAATAACCAACTAATCACTCTAACCCAACATGTCTTCTGTCCAGGCCATAGTACAACCAATGCACTTCTCTCCTTCCTAGAAATAATAAATCTTACCCAGGACTCTGGAAAAATAGTTTCTATAGTTCTTCTAGATCTGTCCAAGGCATTCAATACAATCTCCCACACCCATCTCCTAAACCATCTCTCCAACCTTAATCTCTCCCAGAATACGTTATCCTGGTTCTCTAGCTACCTCTCCAATAAATCTCAAGCTGTAAAATGGGGGACAAGCACCTCAACCTTCCTTTCCACCCCCACTGGGGTTCCCCAGGGATCCATACTCGGTCCATTGCTGTTAAACATCTTTATTAACAATTTTCACAAAGTCATACCCAATACCAAAATTGTACAATATGCAGACGATTCCACATTAATCTGCAGTGCCACCAACCTCCCAGAGTTTCAGACACTGACCCAAGCTGCTTTCTCCACCACTGAAAATTGGATGCTTCAGAATCACCTCTCACTAAATGCCAATAAATCCAAAATACTATTATTCTCTCCCTCAAAAGCTTCCCCTCTTGATAAAAACTCATTCCAAATCATTAGCCAAAACAACTCCACTATAGAGGTTGTTCCCTTTGCCAAACTACTTGGGGTCACTATTGATGAACACCTGAAATTCGACACTCACATCCAGCAAAACATTAAGAAAACTCATATAAAACTTGGTATGCTATAGAGGAACATCCAATTTCTCTCTCCTTCCACCAGACAAATGCTTGCCACTACCTATCTACTCCACTCACTAATGTATGGCGCTTCTCTATTAACTAACTTAACTGCCACACTCACTTCAAAACTGGAAGTCTGTTATAAGATTTCTAAATTTGTCACCAAAGCCAAATACTCCTCCCATCACTGTATTGTCCTTAATTTGTTACACTGGCTTGAACTCTCCAGCCATCTAGACTATTTTCAGATTGCCACAGCCCACAAACTAATCTTTCAACCCTCTAAGTGCCCTGCTCTATGTAACATCCTTCTCCCCTACACCCCTCAGAGAACTCTCAGATCTACTCACCAAAACCTAATCTGTGTCTGAAAACCCAATCACCCTGCTGGTCAACTCCTGCTATCCTTTTCCTTAGCAAAGAAAATTAAATTCTCTTCCTTTCTCTCTAAGGACCTGTGCAAACTAATACCAGCAAAGGTGCTTGCCACCTGATAGTGCTTTTTAGGCAATGTCAAAACAGCAAACTTTCCAACATCACAAAATTCACCACAGATAAACTCAAGGTTCTGCTGCTCAGTGCTAGAAGTCTAAACATGAAGCTGCACTCCCTGGAAGCACTCCTCACCTTGGAAGATGCTGACATCTGTGCAGTCACTGAGACTTGGTTCAAGACTGCAGAGAGCACTGCAGCCATGGAAAGCTAGAATGCCTTCCACACGTTCAGACTTCAAAATGAGCATGAAAGAACCAAAGGTGAAGGGGTATCCATCCTCATTAAAGCCAAGTACACCTTGAGACTGGTCAGACATTAACACTCACTCAAACTACTCCATGTCTAATTAACTCTATGCAAAATAGCCTACCACATCATTGCTAGCTATAGGTCTCCCACCATGAGCCAAGAAAAGCACACCACCTATCTGGACTTACTAGGGTCACTCTCCATACATCCCAACACCTTAGTCATGGGTGATTTCAACTATCCTTCTAGCAAATGGGTGACATGTACGAGTGCAAACATGCCTGTCCAGAGGTTCCTGGACTTTTTTAATTCAAATGCTCTGGAACAGATAGTCTGCACTTGCACAAGGGGTGCAAATGTCCTAGACATAGTACTCACCAACATGGGGAGTCACTGCACTTCTCCCTGTGTGATGCGCCTGGGCAACACAGTGCTGCAGCAGTTTATTTATTTATTTCCAGTTTGATGACTGGGGATGTCTACCTTTTCAGTGGAGGCCTGGGGAGAAAAGCTCCATGTTACAAAGTTTAGATACAGATACAATATAGAAAAGAAGAACAATTTACAATTATGTTTACTGCTAGAGAGCAGGTGTAATTTCTTAGGTACATGTTACCTTTAGATACAGACACAATATTATAAATGAACAATTTACAATTACATTTCATGTTAGAGAGCAGGTGTAAATTCTTCGTACATGGTACAAATTTGATATTTACAATATGTACATACGTGTGGTAGCCTATAGATCATAGCTAGAGAGGCTAGTAATCATAGCTGGAGAGGGGTTTAGAGGTGGAGAGAGAATTATAGGACTAGATGGGGAGAATGCAGTTGCATTTTCTGTTAGAGTAAAGGTAGGAATGTAACTGAGATTTAAAGTTTTCACAAAAGCCTAGAGGAGACAGGTGCAGACCATCTCTAGCAAAGTAGTGTGGCCTGGTGACCATGTCATCCCAGGCTGACAGATACTGGATCCCCCTGGACTGACATCAGAAGCTAAGCAAATTGTTAAAGTCCATATTTTTTGTTGGCACTGTGGAATCATCCTGCGAGAATGCAGAATGCTGCTTAGGGGTAGTGTCTTACCTGCCTGGGACACACAGTTTGAGAGTTCAGTCATGTCTCTCTTCATATAGTCCAGACAGGTATGTCTCAAGTCATTCACTCCAACATGACCTATGACCAAGTCATAACATTACTTGCTGGTTGAGTGACCTGATTGCATGCTTGATCTGACAGATCCTGGCACCTGACAGGTAGCTGACAGTGGCCTTCTCCTTGTCCAGCCTTGTGAGGGAAACATCTATGTGTCTCACTATGGAGTCGCCTATGACCAAGACATTTGGTTTAAAGGTGTTTTGCCTTAGAGGTTTATTTGTTGAAACACATTTGCATGTGTTATTATGTGTAGTGGTTTCTATTTCCATAACAATGTGTGCATTTTGTTTACGTTTGGGAGGTCTCTGAACTTTTGGTAGACTTCTAGTAAGTACCTCCATGTATAAAGGCCTATGTGTCATGTCTTTAGTTTGTGTGAGAGGTGAAGAGTGTGTACTGACAACCTGTTTCGTATCCTGTTTCTTGTTACATGACAGAAGTAATTCCAATTTCATAGTGTACTTACATCTCTCACATGGTGTATTTGTTTGCTGTACGAGTAAATGGTTGTCAGTATACATGAGCCAATTCTCAGTATTCCCATGTCAATCAGGGTGGCCAGAGAAACAATGGGAAGCTGTCTGTTCATTATAGCAGGTTTTCACTGTATGAGGTATTAGGGAAGGAAGTGGGCTCGACTGACCAGTTTTTGCACTAGGACTGTCAAGGGTTGTTAAATTGAAGGCTGTGGATGATAGATGTGGCAATCCTGCTCAGTGAATGGAGAGTAGATCAGATACACAGGAAGTTAGCAGTCTAGTAATCTGATTGGTCAGTTTCCCTGCCCATTTTATCATATAGTTGTCACTACAGTATCATTCAGTGCTAGTTGTTCAATGTGCAGTCACACTGAAGGACGTTGCTTGATGTACTGTTTTGCCAAGTTTTATTTTTTAGGTATATCCCCATACAGAAAGTAAGAGGGTAGTAGTGGTGTAGGAATGTTGATTATTGGGGCTCATGGTGTGTTGTGAGGGCTGTAGTTCTGCATTGCTCAATTAGTCTGCAGTGGTAAATGTGTATGGCATTGTGGAACACTGTAAATACGGTACTTTCCTTTCCAGCACTGCTGTGCAGTCTCAGAGTTGGAATATATAAAGTTACGTGGATGTGGGGAGGTTTAGATATGCTTGATCCCTGCAAAAACATGTTATTTTTCTAATTTGATATATATATATATATATATATATATATATATATATATATATATATATATATATATATACATATCTGTCTATCTACACATAAATCTATCTATCGAGAGAGAGATGGAGTGTTTTATATACACACACACACACACACACACACACACACACACACACACACACACACACACACACACACACACACACATACACACACAAAGATAATTAAGTTGTTTACTTTATTTATTTACTAGTTGATAACTGGGTGGGTAGGCTAGTCTACCCTATTCAGCCATGACCTGGAGCAATGGCAGTACAAAGGTTACAAAAAGCAGTATGGCGATTATATACTTAATATAAAGTTATCAGTCTTAAATCCAGTGATGTAACTTGAAAAGGTAATTTAAGGGACTGCATGTCATGCTAACATTTAGGAAATTTATAAGATTATGAGTCTCTATATTGACATGTTTTTTTATAAAATCTATACACAGTATTTACAATATGTATAAAGTATGTATACAGTTGTACAAATATGTAAGTCTATGGAGGTTATACGGTTGGCTTTATCACGAATGCAACTATTAGGGTTCTTACATATATCTCAAAAACATTTGCATGTGACTTCTTTGTGGAGACGTGTCCTGCCTTTATCACAGGTGTCAGTTTGTTCCATATAACGAGTCCCAATCTAGACAAGGCTCTTTCATTAATTACAGTTTTAAATGGGGTCCAATGTAATAATAGCTGTGTCTCAATGAGTCTACTTGGGCAGTATTCTTACTTTAAACATTTTAAATACAACTGTTAAAAGGAGGATTGCCCTTTCTGTCACCAGGAGCCAGTTCAGAGAATTTAGAAGATAACAATGGCATGTGTGAGAGACTGCTAAGAGTGAAATCTGAATATTTTATTTACAGCAGTTTATAATTTTTATGTGTTATTTACTGAGTGAAATGCCAGTAAGTGAAGGCCATATTCCAGTTTAAGCAGAAGCAAGTTTTTAGCTAAGGCAGTAAGGTCAACTGAGGAGAGTAGACAAGAGATTGTACAACAGATTTTTAATTGTGATAAGCCTGTTAGTAGTATTTTCAGTATGGGATGTAAAGGAAAAGGATGGATCCTCAGTATGATCTTTTTCATCTTTCGACTTTTCCCGGTTAGGGGTTGCCACAGCGGAACTCCGGTCCGCTGATTGGCAGTGGATTTTTACGGTGCCGAGTTGCCAGCCCGATGCCCAACCTTCAAAGAATGCACACCCATTCTCATACGCACCTACCTGCATGTCTTTAACATCACTCGACCGCAGGGAGGACATGCAGACTTCACACAGAAGGCGCTCCTGCCGGTACTTATATTCTAATTCAGAGCAGTTACGATATTATTACCATTGCCATTAACAATAACCCTTGGTACGGTGGATGATTCATGAGGGGAGGAAAATAACATTTGTTTTTTATGATTCATCAGAAACTTATTAGATTCATTTCAATGATCAGAGAAGCTTTGTTGCAACTGAAATTACAGCTTATTGGGTTCTTTACTGGTTTCTAGCAAAATTATATTATCTGCACAGAGAATTACATTGAGAGCTGACAGACCCTCTGTGAGGTCATTAATAAATAGTGAGAACAACATGGGGGCCCAAAAACAGAGCCTCAAGGGACATCTGCATTAAGCAAATCATGTGATGATAGTTGGTTCTGGCTATGTACTTGGAAGGTACCACTTTCAGGCTAACTTTGGGACAAGTTTATGGCAGCTTGGCCAAAGTTAAGTCTCAGCAGTTCGTACACACACACACACACACACACACACACACACACACACACACACACACACACACACACACACACACACACACACACATATCACTGGACTCAGAGCAAATGGTGATTTAAGTTTTGTGAAAACTACTTGAAGCCAGTCTGTCCACTGTACTATGAATGAACAAGGACCTGATATAATCTGACAGTATGGACACCATGAATAAAGAAAGGAAGTAAAGCATATTTTTATTTTTAGAACTTTGCAGAACTCCTCCAAATTCACTAGCACAAAAGTTCTTGGAACTCTAGGATCACATAATTGTTGTGAAACAAAATATGCAAGGCTGTGTGACACTGAGGGACATAGATACCTGGCATGATTCTTATATAAAGGTGATGATTTAAGAGTAGAATTGCCTTTTACATGTGCTACTGTTGCTACAGTTCCTAAATGAATAAGGAAATCTGTTCACCAAGCTTCAAACCCAGAAAACAGAGAGACCTCATTTAATAACTTCCTTGTATGAATCAAGGAAAAGGTGCCACTAAGCCTGGAATTTGTGTGACACTTTTTTAATTATTATTTTGTCTAATTTAACTAGATTAACTTCAGTATTCACAAGTGCCTCACACTTTTCAAGTGGAGACTGACAGACTCAAACCTCATTCTAGGAGGATGAATTATACTAGTAATGCTTACTCTTAATTACTTATGCTAAATGATAAGACATATGACATATTTCAGTGGATAATGGATTAGGTATTAGTACATTATCAGTGTTTTTTAAACTCAGGCTCCTTTAATACAAAGCAGACATCGGTTTATAACTTGAGGATAATTAACCATTTTTTAAATTTCAAGTCCTTTACAGATCAGATATGTTTTGTATTTTTTTAATTAATGATATGTGACATAGGCAGTATAATTATAAAATGCGAACTGCTAAGATTATGGGCATGTGATTATTCACTGCATCATCTTATTTTTTACATGGATTCTGCAGGGAGTAGCAGGCATATCTGCCCTGCACTGTCCTAGCTATCTTAATTCTTCAAACCTTTCATGTACCATGTTCACGAAAGCATGTCCCTTTTCATCTACACTGGAGTTTCCACCTGCAAAATAAATACACTAAAACTACAATAATATAAATTGTATAAATTGAAGACTTTGTTACTTTGTTTTATAATACATCAAAAATGGACCACTAGAACAAAGGAACATCAGCAAGCATTTAAAGGAGACAGAGGCAGATGTTAACCACTGCAGACAGCTTTTTTGAGACTCAGATGATGTAGAAAGTACTAACAGCAGGTTAACTGACACTGCAGTAAAGCATGGGGGGCTGCTCTCCTGAGCGTATAATCGTTTGTATGAGATGCTAAACTAAGGTCCCATCTGCTTGAGTTGGTGGTAGCTCAGGTGGATGTAAAATATTCCATGGCACCTACAGAAAAGAGCAGGGAAAGTTCCCTGATGCCCTGGACAAATTTCCCCTAGCAGTAAAAATACCACCTCAGGTCTCCCTTGAAAAGAGGCCACTAGTCTAGTGGGAGTAATCCAGTCAACAAAGGGTAAATAAATAAATAATAATAAAATAAACTGTCAAAAACTGCCTGTGCTACTTATGTTTTTTTGTTCCATTTTTTTAAAAATGTGATTTGCTTGGAAGGGTTACTGTAACAGAATTTCCCTTTAACTCCAAGGCACAGCAACGCAGCTATTCATTATATTAAGAAAAGGGGTGAAGGAAGTACAGTGTATTGCATGGCAGTCTTTACCCTGCCTAAAAATTCTTAACAAAATTTACAGTCAATGTAGTTTCTTTTGGCTGAAAGTGGTTTCATATGAGTTTTCAAGGAGGCCGCAGTGGTGCAGAGGTTAGCGTTGATACCTCACAGCAAGAGGTTCTCCCATTCGATTCTCAGCTGGAGCACCTTCTGTGTGGAGTCTGCATGTCCTCCCCATGGTCAAGTGACATTAAAAACATGCAGGTAGGTACGTGAGTGAATGGGTGTGCCTTCTTTGAAGGCTGGGCGTCGGGCTAGCAACTCGGCACTGTAAAAATCCACTGCCAATCATTAGCAGACCAGAGTTCTGCTGTGGCGACCCCTAACCGGGAAAAGCTGAAAGACAATTATTTATCCCAGATCTAAAGATTCTCGGGTCTACTTCATTTGATCGAAAGACCATTTGTCCTAAACCCATTTGATCGAAAACCAGTATTCAAGGAAAATAACGGGGAGTTGTCCCCCTCCCCAATGTCGTGCGACCCTGGAGTTGGTATATATATATATATATATATATATATATAGTTGGGGGGGGTGTGGGGGGCACAGCTGTTCATTTAAAAACTGTACTTTTTGTGTTATTTTCTTCTTTGCGCCCCCCCCCCACACCCCCCCCCCAACTATATATACCAACTCCAGGGTTGCACGACATTGGGGAGGGGGACAAATCCCAGATTTATGCCTTGAATACTGGTTTTCGATCAAATGAAATTTTGATCAAATGGGTTTAGGTTAAATGGTCTTTCGATCAAATGACGTAGACCCAGATTCTCACATATTTGTAATAAATACACATATGGAATCTTACTCTGAAGGTCTATCTACATTTGGAAAAAAAAACTGCAATCAGTGACACTTCAAACCACAGGCTGAGTAAGTTAAAAAAAATTATTCCTAAGGAAGGGAATCATAACAAAATTCCCTGAAGAACTGTCATCCCAAATTATGCCCTGCTCCTGTATTGGAGATGCAGCTATACTACTTAGTAAAAGTGTACAAGGGTAATCAGACTTCAGGACATTTCTATAACAAATACTACAGGTGACCACTATTCTGATAGAATGGTCAGTTACAGCATTGGCCAAAGGCTAGTTAGGGAATTACCAGCAGAAAACAATAATCTCCAGGAATGCATGGATCATGCTATCCCAAACAAAACCAAGACCCAATCATCCAAAGGCAGGCGTCCAGTCTGGTGGATCCCTGCCATAAACAAACTGTACAACAGAAGGAGGAAGCTACTACATGATAGAGCAAAATCCCTAATAGGGAAGGCATCTCTGATCAGTACTAGCAAAAAATTACAATCCCTCATAAAATCCTCCAAGGCCAGCTTCGAGAGAAAAATTGCACAGGACGCCAAAGACAATCATAAGGCTTTTTTCAGTTATGTTAGAAACCTGGGATGCAACTCCCAGACTTGTTCTGAGTTGATTCTAAACGACAAAAAATACACTGAACCCACAGACATTGCCAATATCCTGGCAGACAGGTTCAGTGCAAACTTCTCCCCCCCCCTCCCCCCCAAAAGAGCAAATATCTATCCCGGCAGAGGGCTGCCTCCCAAACATCTCAGATGCTCAGGTGAAGGCTGCCCTCTCCAAAGCAAAAAACACTGCTTCCATGGGACCAGATGGCGTCCCAGGTTGCGTCCTACATGAACTACAAGAGGAACTAATCCCTCAAATAAAACAGCTATACAATCTCAGCCTCACTACAGGATATGTGCCCACAGAATGGTGTACAGCAACAGTGGTCCCACTCCACAAAGGTGGAGCATCTACGGACCCTGGAAACTATCGCCCCATAAGCCTGACTAGCTTAGTCTGCAAGGCTATGGAGAGGATCATCATGGAGCTCATAAACAAAGACATTGGGGTCCTACAGACACTTGATCCTACCCAGTTCGGCTTTGTCAAGGGCAGATCCTGCCTTTTGAACCTGGTTGACTTCTTTGAAACAGTCACCAAAGCCATAGATGAAGGGAAGGTGGTCCACACAGCCTATCTGGACCTTGCAAAGGCATTTGACACAATACCCCACTCGGGCATCATAGATAAGCTATCCAGCTTAAATATAAACCCCTATGTCACAAGATGGGTCGCAAACTGGCTCAAAGACAGAACCCACAGAGTGAGAGTTGCTGGAGCCATGTCAGACTCAAAACCGGTCACAAGTGGCGTCCCACAGGGTTCTGTCCTGGGACCACTCTTGTTCGGTATATACTTTTCCGAGGTACAGGCAAACGTGGGAGGACTATGGCTCACCAAGTTCGCAGACGACTGCAAACTGGGTGCCATAATCAACTCTCCAGCTGACACAAACATCCTTCAAAAAGGTCTCACAGAGACAGATAACTGGTGCCAGCGCCATGGTTTAAAGCTAAATGCCAAAAAATGTATAGTCATACCCTTTGGCAAAAACAATGTGCCCACAAATTACCACATAGGCGGAAACCCATTAAGTACAGAGAAAGTTATTAGGGACCTGGGGACCCAAGTTGATAGCAATCTCTCCTTTGAAAACCACATTGCCAAAGTGGTTAGAAAGACCTTCTACATAGCCCACCTCATCACGAAGGGTTTCACATCTACATCAAGAGAGGTAATCGTGCCCCTTTATTCATCCCTCATCAGGCCCATCATAGAATACAATGCCCCTTTTGGGATGTACCTTACCCGACACCTGCAGCAATTAGAAAGACCCCAAAAGTATCTCACCAAGAGGATCAAGGGTCTCAAACAGATGCCATATACTGCTTGGTTAAAAAAACTCCAGCTCTACTCAGTTGCATACCGCCTACTTGAGGCGATCTATGCCTGACATACAAAGCTATGTCAAATCCAGAATTAATGGACATGCTCCACCTCAGTAAATCTAAATCCCTTAGAGCCACACGCTCGAGGGACTTGAACCTCAGCACACAAATAAATAGAACTTGCTGGAGGGACAGGTTCATAACCCAGAGGCTCCCTTCGCTCTGGAATAGAATTCCAGTTCATGTGAGGCAGAGCACCTCACTGAATCTCTTCAAGAAGAATCTCGATAAGTGGATGGGGGATCATAGGTTTGTCCCAGGGATTACTCCCGTGTCACTATTAGACAGAGGCACAGTAAACTAAACCTTAAAAAAGGGCACAGTATACTCAAATCAAGGGGTGGCGTAAGCCATACAGAATCGGGCTAGGCTTATAATTGCCCCAGGGCAGATAGCCTAGTATGAACCTATGAACCTATGAACCTATAAATGAGGAAGACATGACATGATTGCTTAGTTATCGGAGAGTATTCTCTCCACATGGCCAAGGAGATAAAATAATCAAATTTGTTTTCCAGAAATTGTGGTCCTTTGCTCAAACACATTAACAGACAATAGTGACCACTATGGTTGGGGTGCAGTCTGCCCTATTAAGAATGCTAGGAAACAAGGATAGAGGGTGAATGGACTAACTGAGGGTTAGCACTAATATGGCTTTCCAAAGAAACAGAAATCTATCTTGAGGGAAATCAGATTTATATGCAGTTCATTGTAATGCCAATTTAACATAAAAAACATGAAGTGGAAACGTGATAGCAGCCTGACAACACAAATATTTTAAGCTACCAAACTTACTTTTTCAGAATGTTGATGGAATGAAGAATTGAATATTATGACAGAATGAGAAGCAGTTGTACAGGAAGCTTGAGTTACAGAATCCCCTGTAGAAACTGTTTGACCAGATTAAGGTGCACTAAGACCCCTTCTTCTACAAGATCACAAGAGGATGAAATGGCTGAAATGGACTCTTGACACTAGAATCATTACATCTCACCCCAAAAAGACTTCTGAAATTATGACAGATGGCTCCAGTGAGGAGAACAGGGGACCTCTGCAGCACATGACTGAACGTTTTCCATACGGCCTGACAGGTATCTTATTTTATTCATCTGTTAACTGGCTAAATCCAGTAGACACAAGTCTCTTTTGGGAAGTGCCCCAGGGGGCACTGTGTGCTGAAGTGACTCAAAGTCATAAAATAGAAAAAGCAGGTAATCAAATATGACAGGTTGCAAGCAGTGTAAAGCACTTCAGTGTCTTCTACATGAAGACCCAGCAGAAGAATTGTCATCACTGGAAGAAATTTGGGACATGATTGGGCTGGGTTGCACAGCTGGACTTTCAAAGGCCCTGGTGGTCATTAGCCAAATATGGAGTTACAAACCTATAAGATGATCTTGATCCCTGTGAATATAACTTTCTCTGCTGAGACTGGGAGGGATAATGACTAGACAGGGACAGATAAACTAGAAACTAAGTCTTTTACAGCTAGCAAACATTCACCAAAAGACACAGAACCAGTGGAAAGGAGATGGATGCAATGGTAAACTTCCTGTCAGCTTACAAAGAATATGACAAACGGCTCACTCCCTACTGCAGTGCCAAAGGATTTTGGAAAGTCCGCATTTCTCCTGTCACAAACAAATCAATCACCTGCTTTTCACAGAAAATGTTGCTGGTTGACAATCTGAGTCTAGGAATAAACAAAGAGCATGCACCAGGCTATTTACCTCCAAGGAAATGGGGACTGCCATCAGAAAGGTTATTGCCACTGTAGGAATGAGCCCCATTCTCACTGTGCTTGTTCAGGTAACAAAACTCTACCTGTCTATAGAACTTGAAGGCAAAGAAAAAAATCAGCTCCAAAAATGTGAAGAAAATTCCTGTCAGTGGAATTAAGGAGGCCTTAATTCGTAGCTGAGCTCAAATTACTCTCACATCATTCAAACAAAGGACAGGGTAGAAGGGAGTTCTCCAAAATAACAGTAAAAGGTGACACGCATATTCAATGTTGTGACGAGAGCTCTACCATCCAGGGGAGTGGAAAAAAGGTAGAAGAAATGGAGCATATCGAACAAATAGTGATGGCTCCTCAACCACTGATCAAAAATAGCCCAATGAAATACATTCATATTGAGATGGGCTAAAGGAACTGTACATGCGGCCACTGTTTTACATGCCAGTAGAAGGGTGAGGACTCATGCTTAAAACCTCAAGCAAAATGTAACCCCCTCCAAAGGGAAGACGTTTTATCAATAGACAGAATACAGGACTGCCTTGAAGAAGGCTGTAGTTTGAAACAGAAAATATAGTGATGACTTTAGCCATGTTATACTTATCTCCAGGGATTTGAGCCAGAATGAAACCATAACAGCTCTGAAGGCATGGATAACTGTTGGTGGTGGGGTCTGCTAGCAGTCATCCACCTACATACTGAAAAACAATAAATTGTTTCTGCACTGTAGAGCCTCCACCATCAGCATGGCTCAACATTTGGCAAAACCCTTGGGTGGAAACAGGAATGACAAAAATAAAGGGATTTTCTGTGAAGTTCCTAATCCTTGTTGTGCAAACAAATTCATTACTGCATTGAAATTTGTGTGTGTGTGTGTGTGTGTGTGTGTGTGTGTGTGAGTGTGTGTGTGTTTGTGTGTGTGCACTCATGTGTATTGAAATTCTCTGTAAAGACACTGTTCAGTTTTATTACATATTATTTGAACCAGGATTGGAGGATTCAGGGACAAAATGAAGCACTGAAGAGGAATAACCCTTTTGGAAATTAGCCATCTAGAAACAGAGGTAACAGATATGCTTGGCTGAAGCTATCGGTGACAAGATTACCTGGAAACATTTGTCTACTTTGGAACTAAGAAAGGGCAGGAGTAGAACTACTGTCCTTCCAAACGTGGGAGAGCCTCGATGGCCTTTTCATCAGTAGAGTCTGGGTTTGTCTCAAAACTTCTTTCTAGTGTAGAATCTAATAGCTCCACATTCTGGCTGACCACAACCAAACCAGAACCTGCTGGTTCTTACTAATGGCCAAGAATGAACTCAGATAACATCCTTTCCAAGGGACTGGTGAGATGGAGTGGGTGGAATCATCTTCTCGGATGACTTTAGCAGCACTGGAAAGGACAAGCCTACGCAGTGTTTGAAAGCCTTCATCAGTCTGTAAGGAGGGGCTCTTTTGGGGTTGCTTGGCATAGATGAGAGGAGTCAGGGGGTTCATAAAGATCCATTACAGAGGTAAAGGCTGCTTCTTCTTCAAGAGATCATCTGCTAGGTTCTGTGAGGACATTCAGAAGACTTATGAGGTTCTATTTCAGAAGGACAGCCTCAGGCAAATCATGGTGTACAGACATTTCTCTACATCTGCAGCTCTGGCTACAACATCATCACAATCAAAACTGTAGTTATTTACAAGAAAACTCACCATGAAGGCCAGAGACAGTCTTAACTATGAGCCTGGACTTTCTGTAATTTGATGGTATAACATTTGGTGGAATGGCAGTCCTGCGCCTATATGTATAACCTAAGAAACTAGAGAACTGCAGTGATAATGCGATTTGCTGTACTTTGATATAATTTGCTTAACATGAATCTGTTTGTTTCATATAAGATTATATTTGTGATTATATATGTGCCTGACAATAAGCTTGGGTTATACTGCTCTATGTTCTGACACATGGGGGAGCATTTGCAACATTACTGCTATATATCAAGTTTTGGAGACTATAAGCCTGCACTGGTGGCATACTGGGCTTAAGTCCTGATAATGGCCTAGACATTGTCATAGGACACTTGACAGTACAGGTAGGAAGGATGTGCATTCTCATCTTGAATTCCCTGGTGGATACTAGAAAATAGCCTCATGGCATTCCCATGAGTGAGTAGGGCAGTGCTACTGATGTTAACATATTGAAGAACTGAGAGGCAGTGCAGTACAGACAACCATTGCACATTCCACTCACAGGCTGTCACAAGGTACATACACAGGGATAAGACAAAATGTAAAACTCTTGAACCACCTCTGATGGCTACATACATGATGGCCCCTCACTACTGACCCTCAACCTGTAGGAGGAAACCGGAGCACCCGGAGGAAACCCACATGAACACAGAGAGGACATGCAGACTCCACACAGAAGGCACCCCAGATGAGAATTGAACCAGAGAATGTCTTGCTGTGGGGAGACAACATTAACTGCTGCACCACTGCGCCATCCCAGCAATTTTTACTGAGACCCAACTATTCTTACTGGCCGGGTGAGAAATTTCCCATCTCTTCTCAGGTAAGTGCCATTGGCTCTTTTACATCCACCTGCGCTACCACCACCTCAGGCATATGAGGTCTTGGTTTAATGTCTCATCTGTAGGACAGAACATTCAGGAGTACAACACCCCCCCTTATGCTGCATTGCAGTGTCATTATTGGAAAATGAATACAACTGCCAAGTGTAGGAATGGTACCCACAGCATTTGGATCTTCCAACACCAAACACAAGTGTGTTATCTGTTTAGCTGAGACTGCACCTTCACATCCACCATTTACATATGTTCCACAGAGCTACACAGCTACCCCCCCCCCCAATCCACTTTGCAATTCTGCTTACTACTGAAATTTTGTATCTTTCTTTTATTATTTCTTAGGGCACTCAGACATCTTATATAACACAGTTAGTTTAGTTTATCTGTGTGCATATTATGTTTAAGTGTTTTATTTGGCCTGGACCACTCGCTTAAAAGACCAGCACATCAATAAGTTAGCAAATAAACATACAACACAAACTTCTAGTATGACCTTAATATTCTAATAGAATGGGTTGTTGTACCAAATCACACTGTGTGTTATCCTCCACGTGCCCTTTGGCACCAACATGTACATAACAATAATGTTGCTTCTTTAACACTGTTTTGATATCAGTGTTTCATTATAATCGCTCTTGGATCTTTCATGAACAAGTTTATTCATGGCTCACAAAAAAGTCTAAAATCAGTTTATGATTAGTGTCTATAAATTTAAAGTCAAATCCTCTTGTGGTATAGGCTTGAGAGACAATCACATCTGTGTGTGCATAGTAGTATACTGGTATGCTGCACTCAATCATTATAGATACTGATATGGTGAAAGAACTGGGTCTATATTATGTTGTCGACAGCTAAAAATGTTGACTCTGAATTGTTTGATACGAAAATGTCGAACTACAAGATTAGTGAATGGCAAAATCACCAATTTCTTTCTAACAGAAAGAAAGTGGTTGGCCAAACACCACCACCACACAAAAACAAATAAATTTAAGTGGAGTGCTTCACCCCCCCCACACCCCCCTAACTAAATATTCTAATGCTGAGACTGCATTACAGTCAGGGAAAGGGCAGGTGTAAGACAATGGCCAACCGATTTCTATCCGTTGGAAAGAAATCAGTGATTTGGCCGTTCGCTAATCTTGTAGTTCGACATTTTCGTGTCGCACAATTCAGAGTCAACATTTTCAGCTGTCGACAATATAATATAGACCCGAAAGAACTAGCTAGATAGCAAGCTAAACATACAAACAGGTAGACAGGGAAGCCAAGAGCCAGATATACACAGGTAAATAAATAAATAGGTTCAACAGGCAAATAAATAAACAAGTACTAACAGAAGATTACCCTTTTGTTGTGCTACTAACTGCAAGTGATCCAAAAGGTTATTTTTGGATTAAAAAAAAAAATTAGTGGAGATCACTTGCCTTGGAAACAGTGATGGCTGGATTTTGAACTACTTGCACATCTATTCCCTACAGGTATACTACTTGCAACAAGAATGTCATGAAAAGGTAAGAGTTATATATTCTTCTTGACATGTATGCTGTACAATAACTGATGCATGTGTCAAAACACCAGCATCTTTACCATTCTTGCCTGCTACTCTTCTGATAAATTGAGTAGAATACTGTAAATGTATCTTAAAACTGAAATGTCTGCACATGAACTGCAGCATATTTACATGGCCCAGTCACAAAGCTAACAAACTGCATTCAGGTGTTTAGGGATCAAAACTGAGTTCTAAACAAACATTTGCATTGCTTGTCATGTGCAGTTTTAAAAGTTTTCTTTTAAAATATCTGGAATGAATATTCTGCCGATGATGCCACTGGTACGCAAACAGCACAACAAAAGAAGAAAAATCAGACTCACAAACATTTAAAACAATCAAAAGAAAACTGACAAAGATGAAAATAATGTGATGAATGAAAACAGCCCTGTAACTGGAATGGGATGCAATTATTGGAACCTTAGGCTACATGGAATACTTTTCAGCATTTAATGGATAACTGGATAACACAATCAAAATACTTCTCAACATTTAATGGGTATTTGGGTAATACAATCAAATCTATGCAAGATATCATGGAGAGAAAATTGTACTTAAGAAACATGGGAGATGTCAAGCCTTTTATATTCCTGAAAAAAAAAGTGGATGTGGAATATCCCAGTTGTACTATCACTTCTACAACATAAATAGAGAAAGACAGATTAAGCTATAGTTACTGACTAAGGTTAATGCAAGCCTATAGCCCAGTACTTTAAAGTTCAATAATACATAATGAATATGAATTACAGACTTCAACTGCATAAGCAGTCCACTCCCATGTTTACAGAAAGGTCACTTTTCTCGGTTCTGTCAGTTTTGTTTTAAATGCATTAACACAGTTTTTTTCTTGACTTGTGCAGTCTCTTTATGTAATAAATACCTTTATAAGCTACAGCACAACTGTTATTATGCCTCACAAAGCTACATAACTGCTACTTATGAAAACAGATACAGTAACTCGCTGCCATCTATATGTATATCTGTACAACATAACACAACCTTCACTCACATTCAGATAACTACTGTTTTGGGTTTGTACCTTAAAGGTTACACCAGTTACCTGCAACTTTCATCTTGTGATATGCAATGCTCACAAAAATATACCAAGACAACCACAGTGTATTAGAACACACTTAGTTCTGTTTCAGCACTTACCTTAATCATATGATCCTACAAATACCTCTCACCTATTTCCATAGATGGAATCTTCAGGAATTCACTATGTGCTTAGGTAGATATGAATGCTTCTCTCTGCAGTGGGAATCAAATTACTGTTGTGGATGTGTGTGTGTGTGTGTGTGTATGTGTGTGTGTGTGTGTGTGTGTGTGTGTGTGTGGGGGGGGGGGCGGAGAGAAATGGATGACTTGATGCAAGTAGTTTAATCATTCTAGAAGGCATCAGGAAGCCTTCTCAAATTGGTGTCAATCCTGCCTGCAACTCTACAGAGAGCCCAAAAGGATGTCCACTTAGTGGTGCAAATCCGCATGCCTACACTGGACATTAGTGACAAATGCAGTTCTTCCACATAATACATAGAGTCCAGAAACTGCCTAGACATATCCCATCACCCCCAGTCCTCCAGTAATCCATTTTTTTGTGTTACTCCTCTGTGTATTTACATGACTTTTAGGATGCCTGCTTTTCTAATTGTAGGTACCATTACACATTTACTGATCAATGGCAGACAAGTTTAAAACTTAACATTAAGCATATATGCCTTCCTAATTGTTTAAAAACTATTTTACACAGTAAAGACCCCAGTTATTACAGTAAGTCATAGGTTCATAGGTCCTGTTTTGTAAAGACTACACTAAATCATTATCTGTAAAGTATTCCTTGTTTCCGAGCACTGAGGCAGCATTTAGCTGAACTGCATATCAGTAGAAAACTCACCTAACATAAAGTACTAAGAAATTATTCACAATGATAGAATTATGCTACACCAGAGAAGAAGGATCTTTCTAATGTGTTATTCGGTATGTAACAGATCAGAGTAATCCATGTTTAAGGCTTTCAAAGGTGCAGAAATAACTCGGTCTCTTGTATGGCAGGCATAATGCTGAAGCTGACCAAAATAATAAAATGATGTGGCTAGTGCTTTATTTCAGAACTACAGCAAAGCTAGATTCATCAGTCTGGCAGTGCTGTGGTATGTCCATGGCTGATCTGCAACTGATCTAATGGCCAAGTACCCTAATGTCAAATGCTGATTTCTTGCCTATCAAAGAATGTCTCTTCTGTAGGACTGCAATGAAATGCTCTGATTGGATGACAGTATTTTGCACAAATTGCTGATAAGTCAAGTTGTTGAAACCAGGAACTGATCACAGGAAATGACTGAAATGAATACTTTATAACCATCTTTATACTGTGTGTTCTACAATGTAATACTGAGCCAATTTTAAAAATAAAGATTCTGTTAACATTCCCACATTTTCTTGCTCTGCAGCCCATCACCCAAGTGAGTAGCTGCTTAAATAAGATAAAACACGCTATTCCTTTAAATTTGTTTTGTCCTCCTGTTTCAGTTAATGCTGAAAAAACAAACAAACCTTATGCATGTATTGCCCCTACTGAGTGCAGTAGCTAGTTTTATTTTAATTATGGCAAGTTTATGGGGATTTTCAAGTATCTTCAAATTACTGAAGATTATCACCCCATCCCCAGCCTAGCACAGACTAGTTGTTTAATTATGATTAGAGAACAAATGTTTTGCAAGGGGAAGCTCTTCTGCACACCTAAAATATCTAAATATATTTCCTCCAAAGTATCACCAGCACTGAGAAAAAGGGAAATACAGTTCTGCTTTCTCTGAGTTGTTATAATCTTGCAGTTTGTGTATTAGTGATGAGGTGGGGGGGGGGGCATATCAGCAGCTGTAGAGGAATTCTGGCCACTGCAAAAATGCTTTAAAGTCAACTGCTTGTAGAATCTAGTGAGGAATAGAGATTCTGTAATTGGAGAGTTGTGCATTGAGTGAAATAGTATACAGAAAGCAGATCTGGATTTCACTGTCCAGCCTACTCAGTAAAATATAGTGCCGCCTCACAGCAAGAGGTTCTCTGGTTCGATCCTCGGCTGGGGTGCCTTCTGTGCGGAGTCTGCATGTCCTTCCTGTGATCATGTGGGTTTCATCCGGGTGCTCCGGTTTCCTCCCACATCCCAAAGACATGCTGTAGGTGGATTGGACACTAAATTGGCCCTAGGTGTGAGTGCGTGCATGTGTGTGCCTTCTGTGGAAGGTTGGGCGCGGGGCTGGCAACTCGACACCGTAAAATCTCCACTGCCAATCATGAGCAGACAGGTGATCCGCTGTGGCGACCCCTAACCAGGAAAAAGACGAAAGAAGAAGAAGAAGAAGTGACAAAGTTCTCCACACTTGACACCAAGTACACTGGTAACAAAGAAAAGCATTTTATTTAATAAGAAAACATTAAGTAAATAGAAAAAGTTAGAAGTATACGCATGTGTGACATGGAGACAGAGAAAATGAAGTTGAAGTAAGATAAATGCTAAGCAGATATTTCAAATAATTTTATGAAGAAAATAAATAATGATGGTATAGCTTGTTTAGCCAATATTTTAAAGAGACATAAAGGGACACAGAAAAAACATGTCAGTGGATATTCTAAGTTTGCAGCATTTGATACAGACTATGAATATGCAGTACAGGGCCACAATGGAAGATATATGTAACCTGGTTCAACGGTGGCACATCTGCCCTTAAGATAATTACAAATGGCACAAATGAACATTACTTTTACATTTACCAAGAGTTAATGTCAATCAAATGCAGGAAATTATGGCAGTAAAAGAAGACATATTGAGTGATGTAGCAGTGATGCCATTTCAATTTTAAAAAGAATGCAAATGTTTGGAAGGTATAAGGTGCATGGTCATTACTGAATATAAAAAAAGAATCTTAACCTTAGCAAACATTTACTGGATTCCAGGAAATGTAACTAAATATCCTAGGCAGTATCTGGACATTTTAACTTTGAATGTGAAGGGAAATATAATGATTGCAGAAGACTTTAACTGTACACTTAAGTAAAATGATACTAGTACAATTAACAAACTTAGAATTTCAGTATCAGCTAACGCTTTAGTAAACTTTACTGACGCAATCTTATAGAAGTTAACTTTTCTGAATCAAGTTCTTTGTTTTACATTCATTACTTATAGTCAAGAATTGATAAGAAATTCATATTCAAAGTATCTTGTTTCTAAAAAAGAAAAGGTAAAGGTATTAACATGCCCTTTATCAGATGACATTGCAATTACTTATAAAGTAGTAAGTCCAAAAAAGGTTTATTTTAATAGACTGACAGCTTATATAACAAGGTTAAAAGATTTTAAAGAACAGTTTCTAAGGGAAATATAATCTTCAACTTTAGTAATAATGATAACGTTTCTGATGGTATCGTGTGGGACTCGAGAGCATATGCCAAAGTCTTGGTATTAGAACATGAGAAAGCAATGAGACAGAGTCATTGGAACTGCAAGAAAAGACAAACTAAATTAAAACTATAAAAAGGAGAAAAGAAAAGGGCCTATTATTAGAAATTAAAAAAAATGAATGTTGAGTTTTCGAAGATCCAAATTACATTCTTATTATTTAAATCTCTACCTGAAAGCTTACATAAATTTGCTCTTGGATCCAAAATGATGCAAGAACTAGTAAAAAATAAAGAACTAATTACTAAATCTATTTTTGTTCGCAGTAGATAATATATCAGTATAAAAAATAGAAATTCTGAACTGTTCAAAAACACTATAAGAAAATGAATATACAGAAAAGTGGTGTAGAAAATGAAAAAGCGATTGATGGCTTTTTAAATAGGAATTTACAAATAAACATTTTCTGAGTAAATTGTTTCCATAACAGAAATTGTTTGTTTGTGTCTTTCGGCTTTTCCCGGTTAGGGGTCCCCACAGCGGAACTCCGGTCCGCTAATGATTGGCAGTAGAGTTTTACGTGCTGGCTTGCCAGGGGTTCAACAAAGGAAGGCCCATTCATGCATGTCACCACACAGAAGACGCTCTAACTGAGAATCGAACGGGCAATGTCTAACTGTGAGGTGACAATGCTACCGCACCACCACCACAAAGGAGTAAATTAAAAGGTTGAAGGAAAACAACTCCAGGTATTGATGGCATAATTCCTGAACTATATAATACATTGTCATTTTGTCTCAAAAATGTTTTGTCTCTTTCACCGAAAGTATTCATAGAATGGATAGATCTATCAAGGCTGCAAGTCAGTGGGACACTGAGACTAGATGTGGCATTTTGGTATGCTATTAAAAATAATGAACTGCATGACAGGAATCTGCAAGAATGGTCTTTTATCTCTTTGAAGTTGGAAAAAGCTTGACTACACCTCAGGGAAGCAATAAGATCCTCAAATTAACCACACAGTACAATTACTGGACAATATTGAACTCCTTAACAGAGAAATATTAATCTATGGTCTATGATCAGTTTATACTGTTTAGCTATTTAGTGAATTTTAGCAATGTAGACAACAAGAATTGATGTAGATGCTTTGCAAACAGTCACTTGTTTTATTCAGCTAATGTGTCTGTTCTTGAATATAACACTTGAAGAAAAATATTTTTAAAATGTCAACATCCAGGATGCAAGACAGTGGGACACTAGGACTAGATGTGGCATTTTGGCATGCTATTGAAAAAGAATGCACTCCATGACAGGATTCTGCAACAATTGTCTTGTACCTGCTTGAGGTTGAGTGAGCCACAGGGGAGCATTAAGAACCAACCCTGCTTCCTTCTTTACTACTTTTGAGTATTGTCTCTTCCAAAGGAATCTGCAGAAATGCATAAAGCAGCTCGCATTCCCATTATGTGACAGGTATAGAGGGCATAGTGGGCCCCGCTCAATAATCTGATAGGTGAACATTACCTGGATATGCACACAGGTCCCGTTTTCAGAGCCCTCAGGGAAGGATAAGCTCTTTGAAAACTGACTGCACACCTGCCTTTTTTAAATCAGATAAACCTCAAGCATGCAGCATCTCTATTTTTGGGAGATGACTTACTACTTATAATTTAAATCTGATGTATAATGCTATTTCCAATAAGTACACTGTGACCTGTAAATATAAGAATATCTAGGGTCACCTTGTGTTTTTCCATAGCATGTGATGGTTGAACTTCCATATTGATTTCCAGTACTTCTGGAATAAAGGAGTGTAACCAGTTCTTTCCAGAATTATGTTTTTTTTTGTATCAGATTCTAATCCATTGCATTGGAAAACGTGTACTCTTTTAGGGTGATGATGCATTGAGAAGACAGAATAATTCTTTCTCCATCTTTATCAATGACCTTCATTCAGTCATCCCAGATGCTACCTGCATTCAATATGCGGATGACTCCACCTTGATTTGTTCTGACACCTCACCAGCTACTTTATTCACATTAACCCAAAATACCTTCAGTACCGTGGAAAATGGCTCTCCAATCGACATCTAATCCTAAACTCCGACTAAACTAAGTTGCTCCTCTTCTCCCCTACATGCAGGACTCCCCTGCCAGCCTTTAACATAACTGCTAACAATGGCACTATCATCTCCCCAGAAGCCCAAACTAAACTACTGGGTGTCATAGTTGATAACAACCTGAAGTTCGATGCGCATATCAATCAAACTATCAAAACCATTATAAAAAACTTGGCTCTCTTTACAGAATCAAACCTTTCCTTACCCCACTTGCTAGAACTGCAATTGCCCATTCCCATCTGCTATCAACTCTTCTCTATGCCTCACCTCTATTCTCCAACTTAAACAAACATATCTTAATAAACTATCATCCTGCTATAACCACATTGCCAGATTTGCTACTGGCACAGCCTACCGGACACACCACTGTCACAACCTAAATCGCCTAGGATGGCTTGAATTGCCAAGCCTACTGCAGTTCATCCAGCTAATAGCGGCACATAAAGTCCTTTACCAACCAGAAAATACACCTACGCTAAAAATATTATCAGCCCCTACACCAGTAACCAGCCACTGCGATCATCCACTAGACTCCTAGTTCAAACATACAAATCCAACTACTCAGCTGGGGACTCTCTGTTTGCCAACTCTGTTGGAAAAATATGGAACAGACTCCCAGCTAACTTGACCCTAGAACTCTCACTAACTCAGTTCGAAAACAAACTCAAGAAATACTTCAAAACTCATTGGTTATGTCCTTGCACTAACCCCGACTAGTGACCTCTCTCTTTCTTAAGTGCCTTACCTTCATCTACTTCTAACTTTTTTCTACCACTCCATTTCAGGAAGGATCAACTGTATAACTGCTGCTCAGTGTGTCTTAAACCTGAATGTAATGTTATGTATGTTTAAAATAATGTTATGTTTTGAAAAGTGTTTTATAATAAGTACTATATGTGCTAAATGCTGGTATTGCTTATGACTGTAATCTGCTAAAAACTAGCATTTACTAAATGTTTGATGTGTATAATTATCTTGGAGCTTTTCTCCCTGGGCCTCCGCTGAAAACGGACATGTACCTAGTCCAGTATGCCAGTCAACAAATGTAAAATAGATAAATAAAATAAATCCTGCCTGGATTTGGAAGCACAGTTTCACTTCAATTCACTTATTTAAATTAGCATCAGAGCAAGTTTCATATTAAATGGCTCTGACATCCGGTCTCACTGACATTGTTAAATAATGTTAGAAATGTTTTATGTCATGCCTGGCAGGTGAAAACCCCCAGGAAATTATGATGAAACAGAATTCTCAAATTTACATTCTCAGGGCAAGACTAGTCTATGGGTCATGAAGTCCACTAGCATTTTTACTTCATCAACTCATGTGAATGGCTGTTATGGTGAAACCTCTATGGCATTCTATCACGTACTCATCTTTTCACGCTATCACGTACTCATCTTCTCACGCTATCACGTACTCATCTTCTCACGCTATCACGTACTCATCTTCTCATGCTATCACGTACTCATCTTCGCACGCTATCACGTACTCAAGCTATCGCGTACTCATCTTCTCACGCTATCACGTACTCATCTTCTCTTTGCTCAGGATTATCCAGCTTAGCACTGAACATCTGTCTGACTTCAGCAGTAAGGACTCTGGTTTAACTTCGACTTTCAGAACTTTCAGTTATTTGATGCTCAAAGTGATTAATGTAAAAAGCATTCCTTTCTAAATCCACTTTCATAGACAATGGAGGACCTTATGCAGGCTTCTCTCCCATCTAGTGAAGAGTCCCTGAGTAGAATCTGAGATATTCTATGCTGCAGGAAGAGAAGAGTTGTACTGAGACAAGTGGGAATCGCCCATCATTCTAAAACACAGTGACAATGGTATGGATCCACAGATCTGTGAAAGCATGGTAGTACTGCATTCAATGACATCTCATCATGCGTTCTGCCATTTACATCCTCAGATGTGCAAAAAGAACCCTGAAAACTGTGGCTACCATAGCATCCATCAAATACTGGGGGGTCTGTGCCCAGACTATTTCCAACACAGATTAAAAAAGGTATTAATAGAGTACATTTACTGAATCTGCAGTATCTTCATATTTTTTTAATTAACCTTTAATAATCTAAGTAACAGAAAACACCTCAAGTGCTTTATTTATTTATTGGCATTTGTTTACCGGGAAAGTCCACTGGGCCAAGCAGAGCTCATTTTCAGTGGAGGCCTGGGGAGAAAAGCTCCATAAGGCAGTTAGTATAACATACACATTATTCAGAACAGTTAGTAAAAACAAGAAACATAATACAAATAGACAACAAAATACATTACAAAACACAGGTGGTACAGAGAAATACGTTCAAGGGACATATAATAGTTTAAGCAGTACTATTCCATACAAATCAAGGTAGATTGAAAGTATAGGCTAGTGAAATACTACCAGGCATGAGTATTGAATTAGAGTAACCATTAGGAAGACTTAGATGAACATTCAAAAGATATATATATATCAGTAGTAAGGAAATATTAGAAGGAAGGATGAAGTAAATAAAGGTAATGATTAGAAGGAAGGACAAAGTGTATAAAGGTGATAGGACTTAAGTATGGGAATCAGATTTTAGGAAGATGAGAATTGGAGCATCTACAGTGCCAGAGAGTGGACAGATGTTGCCTGAGAGATTTGTTTGAAGGCGAAAACACTGCTTTAGGATCAAGCTCCTTCAACTGAGAGTAATACATCATCCAGAAGGGTACAGCCATGACCTCCTGGACTGTCTCATTCCGCAGGAACCACTGGCAACA
>NC_056740.1:197272607-197330107 GCF_019279795.1 Protopterus annectens
CATTCAAAAGGCTCGCCAATACCATTGCTATTCTCATGACACGCATCTCTACCTCTCATTCCCTCAGCAGTCTATGGCTACTGTTAATCATCTAGCTCAGTATCAGGAGCTCATCCATGTCCAGAAGGTCAGTAACAGACGTAAGATCAATACATCTAAAACTGTGGATATGATGGTGCACGGTATATTTAGACACTCCTCACTACCTACTTTGTCTCCAGATGTTTGCTACTGTGGAGACAAACTTATTTGTACTTGAGATGCATGATTTTGGGGTGATCTTCAATGGCAGACTAATGTTAAAGAACCAGAGTTTGGTAGTGGTCAAGTCATAATGTTTCCATCTACATAACATCATCCATGAATAAGTACCTTATTCCATCATGTGACCTTCTACTGTGGCACATGCACTGGTCTTCCCCATCTTGAGTATTGTAATACCTTACATGTGGGACTGACAGACTCTAAATTTGCCCACCTACAACTAACCAGGTTCTCTAGGTATCACTATATTACACTGATTTTGCACAGCATGCAGTGGTTGCCTATTAAACACCAGATTATATACAAGATCCCTATTCTGATATACTTAGACTTTCATGGTCTGGGCCCTTCCTATCTACAAGACCTCCTTTCTGGACACAGATGTAGTACAACTCTGTACTCTGTAGGCACCTGCCACTTTAACTATGTGAGCGATATATTTTAGTCTGTTGGCTATCCACTTACATGAATAAGGATCTACATTTAAATCAGTTAGCTTGTTATCAGTAGAAAGCTAAGCAATGCTGAAAGATGGTATACAGCCACAGAAAGAGAGTGTACGGCAATAAAGTAAGTCTTTTACTTTTATGTACTGATTATCAGGCGGACATTTCAACTTAGTAAGTAACCATATCTCCTGAGTGAAAAGTGAAATGGCAATACAAAGTTGTTTTGATAGGCACTATCTCTCTAACCCTTCCAGTTCACTATGACTCAGAGGTCTGGACATGCAAACTGTAATAATTATAGGCTGTTGAGGTCCTAATACTCACTGTATTAAATCCAAAACAAGACAGTTTTGGGCTGCAGGGGTACTTCTAACAAGTTGAGTTTGGATAATGCATACTGTGGGTTTAAATGCATGAAAAATTACTGTGTAGGAAATGGTTACAGAGCTGTAATCAGAAAATTACTGTATTAGCTAGCAAATAAATTATTAATTGCCTATCACTGTTGCATACAAGAAAACTGCCAGTAAATAGCACATGCGGAAGTTAGACCCTTTCTCAGAAGCACAGAAAGGGTAAACAGCACCCTAACTGAAGATCCTGGAAGCATAGAGTGACAGCAAAGTCTGGGTTTACTTGGGGAGTACACATGGAGGTATTAGCTGCAGCACACAGCTAGAATTGGGCCTGGGTGAGACTTACAGACTGGGACATTCTGTAAATAACCTGTTTTACTGGAGAGACTGAAATATTTTCAAAGGACATTTAACTAGTCTGTGCACATGTATGCGACTGCCGATTGTTTACAAGAACCTGTAAATACAAAAAACAACTGTGAACTACTCTGTATGTCAGTGAGATGATGCATGAGTGGGTTACCACTAAGGAGGTATAATGTACTGCCAGTGGCATGGCATAGAAGGATAAAGGCCTAATTATTATTAGATGACATGGGATAAAATGGTGGGCTGGGAGCTGGAGTGGGAAGAAATGAACAGCCAGAGCCAACTTGCCTCTTCCTTGGTGGTAGAAGAATGACGTGTGTTTTCCTTTCAGACATTTCATTAACGTCTTCTAGTGGAGATTGAAGAACCCAAAAGGGAGGTCAGGGCTATTTGTGAATTTGCACAATACATCTAAAACTGTGGAAATGATGTGGACATTAGTGACATAGCCATGTGGTATGCCCATTCCTTAAGTGCTTGAGCATTACTGGATGAGACTGAAGGAAATGTAGGATAAAAATTAAAAAAAAATCTCAGATGGTTTACTGGATGAGCGCGCTGCCAAAAAGTTACTTGCTGATAAGAGTGTTGTGGATAGATGCACAGATGGTAGGCAACTGACAAAACAGCAAATGGTATAATAAAAGAAAGAAAAAAACAAGAAGGTATAACACAAAATGTGTAGCTATGTGTACTAATATCATATCTGGACAAAATAGATGAGGTTCATTGCCAAATTTAAATGAGTAAAACTTAATTTCTTAATCTGGTAAATAGATGAAGACTTAACCAGTTCAGACTTTTCAGTCACACTCTGGGGTAGCGTTTGTAAGGAAAATTAGAAGACTGGACAGACAATTCTTCTGTTTCTTACCGAATAATTCAAGTGGGATACTTAGCATCTACTGCCAACTCATACAGATGGGGCTTCATTGTGAAGTCCTATTCAGATGATGAATACCACATTTGCCCTCCCTTAACTGACTGAACTTTGAATCTAAATGTTATGGGTGTTACGGACTTGACCACAGTGGTACATGGACTGTCATAATAAATATGCAGTTCTCATTTTCATTGTCAATAATGGTGTACTTCAGATGTGATAGTACACAGAAAGGTGTCAAGCTGAATGAAAATTAACTATTTTTTTTCACAAGAGCAAGGGGATTTCTCCAAAGATTAATTGAATTGTTACCTTTCAGGAAAAAACAGTACAGGCAAGTGTCCAAGCTTACGTGTAGGTAATGACATAATAACTATTTTGTTATGTATAAATGCTACTGTGCGTCTCTAAGCAAGTCATTTAACCAGACAGTGCTCTTTGTCAGTTGAAAAACTAGGCTAAGCTCCTCAACAGTCTGCTTAACTGCATGCCTTGTTTGTACCTATGACTCTATGAACCTATCAGCAAGTCTCATTGTTAGAATATTATTTTGAGTTTCAGTGTATTTGTAAATAATATTTAACCAGCAATGTTTGTTTCTTTTCAAAAACACCTGTCTCAGAGAGACAAATACTAATATTATTGGTCTGTGGTATTCTGGATGTATGAATAAGGGATCTGAATAAAACTGCAGTTTACATTTTACACCTCTGATTAGCATCTGCTATGCAATGAACCAGAGATGCATCTGATATGAGACTGCTAATATGAAATGCTGCAGAAACTCATACAGAAACTATAGTGTGGCAGAACACGAGTCCATCTGTTATCATTTTAATCAGATGCAATAATCATCTTGTTATGACTTTTTATAGCTTTACTGTTAAAGAAAATTGAATGAAGTCAACAAAGCCACTTGCAGATTAACATAGATATACCCTTTGCTTACAGGCAACGAGAATACTGCAGATGGCACACAGGTGATCTTCTAGAGGGGAGTGACCACTGTGCAATGCACTTTATTACTCAGGTAGCAATAGCTGTAAAATGACCAGAGTAAGACTCCTAAACGTTATGAGAGTTGATAAAAAGGATAATAAAACATGTCACCCTCAGAAATAGAGACTTCTGAGGCATATATGTATGTCCATACTAGTATTGCTGGTGGTAGATCGCACTTGTTTCTCATAGTCATCTGTGTTATTCACCTTACCTTTATGTGGCACCACCATCCTTCTACTGCTCCCTTTCATCTGCCACAAACCCATTTTGCCCCTTCTATGGAAGAGGAACTGCACTTTATCACCCAATCTAAATAAAGCATTTTAGGATGCCATTATTCAACATACCACCTTCCTCTTGGGAGTCACTTCTGCTCCAGTCTACACACTTCTACTTCTCCCACCTTCCCTGTCGACACAAACGACCTATGTGACAGTATGTTCTAAGAAAGTTCCCATGTAGTTTAATGGAAAAAGTACCACTTAATAAAGTTACAGCACAAAAATAGACAAAAGCAGGGCGATAGTAAAACAGACCAAAGCTTTTAAGGTAAAGTCAAGGACAAACAAATGTAAAACTGAAAGATACTAAAAAGAGAGAAGTTTTTTTAAGTATATGATCACACTGCATCTTGATTTGAAAACAGAGGCGTATCAGCTGCTTAGCTGCACCTAAAATATGAAATATCTCTGAATGTTAATATTGCTAGCAATCTCTGAATTCTCTGAAAGAAAACAGGGTTGCAACTGTACAATGGTTGTTAACTCACTGATTACAAAAATCATATGGGAATGCTGAAGAACTACGGTTTGAGTGTATGTCAATGAAACTTTTTTCCTTTTACCTATACATTACAGTTAAAAGCAATGGCCTGACTGCTTCTGTGTATGCAAAATAGCTAATACCGCCAGACATATCACAACAGATTTAAACCAAAGTAGCTAAATGTGAAAGATGATCCCAGCATCTTAATTATACTATTCTTGATGCTTCCATGGCTAGAAGCATCAACACTTAATGCCCAAGGCCCAAAGTTCTAGTCCTAGACAAATCTAGATTTATACTTTAATTTTACATAACGATTTAGACACAGAACGTAAGCATAAGAAGCAACATAGAACAAAAGACATTAACAGTACTCCAAATAAAGACTTTGGCAGTTGGTGTTAGAGCAGTAACCTAAGTAAAATAGTGGCTAGGCAGTAGGGCACAGAGAGTTAGAGTTAATGGGGCTCCCTCAGAAGAAAGAATGGTGAAGAGGGCAGGGAGAATCAGAGGTAATGGGGTTCTCTCAAAAGAAACAGTGACAAAGAGGGCAGAGAGAATCAAAGGTAGTGGGGTTCTCTCAAAAGAAACAGTGACAAAGAGGGCAGAGAGAATCAGAGGTAATGGGGTTCTCTCAAAAGAAACAGTGACAAAGAGGGCAGAGAGAATCAGAGGTAATGGGGTTCTCTCAAAAGAAACAGTGACAAAGAGGGCAGAGAGAATCAGAGGTAGTGGGGTTCTCTCAAAAGAAACAGTGACAAAGAGGGCAGAGAGAATCAGAGGTAGTGGGGTTCTCTCAAAAGAAACAGTGACAAAGAGGGCAGAGAGAATCAGAGGTAATGGGGTTCTCTCAAAAGAAACAGTGACAAAGAGGGCAGAGAGAATCAGAGGTAATGGGGTTCTCTCAAAAGAAACAGTGACAAAGAGGGCAGAGAGAATCAGAGGTAGTGGGGTTCTCTCAAAAGAAACAGTGACAAAGAGGGCAGAGAGAATCAGAGATAAAGGGGTTCTCTCAAAAGAAACAGTGACAAAGAGGGCAGAGAGAATCAGAGGTAGTGGGGTTCTCTCAAAAGAAACAGTGACAAAGAGGGCAGAGAGAATCAGAGGTAATGGGGTTCTCTCAAAAGAAACAGTGACAAAGAGGGCAGAGAGAATCAGAGGTAATGGGGTTCTCTCAAAAGAAACAGTGACAAAGAGGGCAGAGAGAATCAAAGGTAATGGGGTTCTCTCAAAAGAAACAGTGACAAAGAGGGCAGAGAGAATCAGAGGTAATGGGGTTCTCTCAAAAGAAACAGTGACAAAGAGGGCAGAGAGAATCAGAGGTAATGGGGTTCTCTCAAAAGAAACAGTGACAAAGAGGGCAGAGAGACCCAGAGGTAGTGGGGTTCTCTCAAAAGAAACAGTGACAAAGAGGGCAGAGAGAATCAGAGGTAGTGGGGTTCTCTCAAAAGAAACAGTGACAAAGAGGGCAGAGAGAATCAGAGGTAATGGGGTTCTCTCAAAAGAAACAGTGACAAAGAGGGCAGAGAGAATCAGAGGTAATGGGGTTCTCTCAAAAGAAACAGTGACAAAGAGGGCAGAGAGAATCAGAGGTAGTGGGGTTCTCTCAAAAGAAACAGTGACAAAGAGGGCAGAGAGAATCAGAGATAAAGGGGTTCTCAAAAAACAGTGACAAAGAGGGCAGAGAGAATCAGAGGTAGTGGGGTTCTCTCAAAAGAAACAGTGACAAAGAGGGCAGAGAGAATCAGAGGTAATGGGGTTCTCTCAAAAGAAACAGTGACAAAGAGGGCAGAGAGAATCAGAGGTAATGGGGTTCTCTCAAAAGAAACAGTGACAAAGAGGGCAGAGAGAATCAGAGGTAATGGGGTTCTCTCAAAAGAAACAGTGACAAAGAGGGCAGAGAGAATCAGAGGTAGTGGGGTTCTCTCAAAAGAAACAGTGACAAAGAGGGCAGAGAGAATCAGAGATAGTGGGGTTCTCTCAAAAGAAACAGTGACAAAGAGGGCAGAGAGAATCAGAGGTAATGGGGTTCTCTCAAAAGAAACAGTGACAAAGAGGGCAGAGAATCAGAGATAAAGGGTTCTCTCAAAAGAAACAGTGACAAAGAGGGCAAAGAGAATCAGAGGTAGTGGGGTTCTCTCAAAAGAAACAGTGACAAAGAGGGCAGAGAGAATCAGAGGTAGTGGGGTTCTCTCAAAAGAAACAGTGACAAAGAGGGCAAAGAGAATCAGAGGTAATGGGGTTCTCTCAAAAGAAACAGTGACAAAGAGGGCAGAGAGAATCAGAGGTAATGGGGTTCTCTCAAAAGAAACAGTGACAAAGAGGGCAGAGAGAATCAGAGGTAGTGGGGTTCTCTCAAAAGAAACAGTGACAAAGAGGGCAGAGAGAATCAGAGATAAAGGGGTTCTCTCAAAAGAAACAGTGACAAAGAGGGCAGAGAGAATCAGAGGTAGTGGGGTTCTCTCAAAAGAAACAGTGACAAAGAGGGCAAAGAGAATCAGAGGTAGTGGGGTTCTCTCAAAAGAAACAGTGACAAAGAGGGCAGAGAGAATCAGAGGTAGTGGGGTTCTCTCAAAAGAAACAGTGACAAAGAGGGCAAAGAGAATCAGAGGTAATGGGGTTCTCTCAAAAGAAACAGTGACAAAGAGGGCAGAGAGAATCAGAGGTAATGGGGTTCTCTCAAAAGAAACAGTGACAAAGAGGGCAGAGAGAATCAGAGGTAGTGGGGTTCTCTCAAAAGAAACAGTGACAAAGAGGGCAGAGAGAATCAGAGATAAAGGGGTTCTCTCAAAAGAAACAGTGACAAAGAGGGCAGAGAGAATCAGAGGTAGTGGGGTTCTCTCAAAAGAAACAGTGACAAAGAGGGCAGAGAGAATCAGAGGTAATGGGGTTCTCTCAAAAGAAACAGTGACAAAGAGGGCAGAGAGAATCAGAGGTAATGGGGTTCTCTCAAAAGAAACAGTGACAAAGAGGGCAGAGAGAATCAGAGGTAATGGGGTTCTCTCAAAAGAAACAGTGACAAAGAGGGCAGAGAGAATCAGAGGTAGTGGGGTTCTCTCAAAAGAAACAGTGACAAAGAGGGCAGAGAGAATCAGAGGTAGTGGGGTTCTCTCAAAAGAAACAGTGACAAAGAGGGCAGAGAGAATCAGAGGTAATGGGGTTCTCTCAAAAGAAACAGTGACAAAGAGGGCAGAGAGAATCAGAGATAAAGGGGTTCTCTCAAAAGAAACAGTGACAAAGAGGGCAAAGAGAATCAGAGGTAGTGGGGTTCTCTCAAAAGAAACAGTGACAAAGAGGGCAGAGAGAATCAGAGGTAATGGGGTTCTCTCAAAAGAAACAGTGACAAAGAGGGCAAAGAGAATCAGAGGTAATGGGGTTCTCTCAAAAGAAACAGTGACAAAGAGGGCAGAGAGAATCAGAGGTAATGGGGTTCTCTCAAAAGAAACAGTGACAAAGAGGGCAGAGAGAATCAGAGGTAGTGGGGTTCTCTTAAAAGAAACAGTGACAAAGAGCACAGAGAGAATCAGAGGTAATGGGGTTCTCTCAAAAGAAACAGTGACAAAGAGGGCAGAGAGAATCAGAGGTAGTGGGGTTCTCTCAAAAGAAAAAATGACAAAGAGGGCAGAGAGAATCAGAGGTAATGGGGTTCTCTCAAAAGAAACAGTGACAAAGAGGGCAGAGAGAATCAGAGGTAGTGGGGTTCTCTCAAAAGAAACAGTGACAAAGAGGGCAGAGAGAATCAGAGGTAGTGGGGTTCTCTCAAAAGAAACAGTGACAAAGAGGGCAGAGAGAATCAGAGGTAATGGAGTTCTCTCAAAAGAAACAGTGACAAAGAGGGCACAGAGAATCAGAGGTAGTGGGGTTCTCTCAAAAGAAACAGTGACAAAGAGGGCAGAGAGAATCAGAGGTAATGGGGTTCTCTCAAAAGAAACAGTGACAAAGAGGGCAGAGAGAATCAGAGGTAATGGGGTTCTCTCAAAAGAAACAGTGACAAAGAGGGCATAGAGAATCAGAGGTAATGGGGTTCTCTCAAAAGAAACCGTGACAAAGAGGGCACAGAGATTTAGAGTTGATAGGGCTCCCTCAGAAGAAAAAATAAAAGTTGCACAGCACAGCAAGAATTATTACTCAAGTCAAGTCTTTTCACCAATTTAATAATCTGCCTAGAAGAAGGCCTCAAAGGAAATGTTTACCTTTTTGTTGATGACATATGTTCATGCAGCTAAGTGGATACAACAAAAAAAGATCCTGGCACAATGAAATAGACTTAACAAGGCTGGAAGAATGGTACACTTGTATGTGATCATGTCCACTGACTAAAAGATATGTCAGTAAGGCAGAACGTGTGAAGGTGGACTGTAGTACAATAGAACAAGTAGAAAGAAATACATTTATTAGAAAAATAAGTTCTTTTTACCTTTTTATAAGCAGTTTGTAAGATCCAATGAAAAATCCTTTGTGTATCTCTGGAAAACTCCTCTTTGGAAGGTTATAGACAGAAGAGAGGCAGTTCAGAAAGCAGCAACACAACGATGCATGGCTTTTGTCGATAGGTACATTAGATTAACAAAGATTAATGTGTGTCACCATCTTAAAAAAGGAGGTGTGCACATGACTTCAGTCTCATGCACATGAGGTCAACAAAGATTAATATATGTTGTTTATAAAAGGAGATGTGCACATGACCTCAGTCCCAAATGAGAGCACAATGTAAGTTAGAACCTCTGCAATTTGAATCAGTATTTAACTGAATGTCAGATGCATGAATGGCCTTTCTGAATTGGTAGCAGTATCACAAACTCTAACATACTTCTCATTTCTGTTATCATGTCTTATTTTATATAGTCATTATCTTCCCATATTACTTCTAACCTATGACACCTTTTTAGGATGTTGCTTGCCAATACAATGGTTATTTATTTATTTGAACAAACAGTGCAAACACAGAAGTTAAAGTTCTGGAAGCAGTTTACATAAGTGCAGTCTATAGCATTCTTCTGAATTATGGCAACTGTATATTGCAACAACCCAGTATAACTCACCTGTCTATATAGGTTCATAAGTGTTTACTAGGCTAACAACCACAAGGGCCTTTTTAAACCTAGCCATGCATTCCAAATCTCTTCAAGTTTTGATACCCTTGATAAGTGTAAGTATGGGCCTGGGAGATAAGCCATTTACAGTTTACCTGTGTCCATTAGAGACATAGGTGCCAAACCAGGGATGAATTTCCGGTTTCCCATTCAATTGTACAAGTTGCACTTGAATTGGATTAGGGAAGAACTCTGCTTCACATGGATTGGAAGCCTATTCCACAGATGCGGTAGTCTCTGGGATTCATATATATATATATATATATATATATATATATATATATATATATATATATATATATCTCCAACAGGTCCTATTTATATCACATAAAAGGTTTAAGTCTTTAGAATGGGTAACTCTGGTGCTGTTTGTTTTGTGGATATGCAGGAGGTCCATCAGAGTAGGGTGTGACAATGCCCTATATGCCAGGCACAGATCTCCCCTCAAAAACTTGTAGGAGACAGAATACAGGGATAGGGCCTTGAGGCAGTCTGCATAGGACATTTTACTTACTCCCTGTATTCTTTTAGTAAGGAACCCCTACGAACGTTCCAATTGTTGGATATGCCTGGTTAGGTATGTACCAAAGGGGACACTGTACTCAATGACAGGTTTGATGAATGCCGAATACAGTGGAATAATGACTTCCTTGGACTTAGATGCCATACCCTTGTTTATAAGTTGCGCAACAGAGAATGAGTTCCTCACTACTGTAGATACATGATGGTCAAAGGCTAGATTACTATTTACATGTATCCCTAAATTTCTGACTACTGGTTCAACTCTAAGGGGTGTGTTGTCAATATGACAGTTACCAGTGATGGATGACTTCACAAGGGATACTATTATGCATTTCTTGGCATTTAGTTTTAGTCCATGGCTCTGACATCAGTTGTTTGTTTGTGTCAGCCCCTACTGGAGAACATTTGTGTCAGTGTGAGATTCAATGACAGCTCCTAATTTGCAATCATCTGCAAATTTAGTCAGCCAGAGACCACTAACATTGGCCTAGACTTCTGTGAAGTAAATGCCAAAAAGGAGCGGTCCAAGGACTGATCCCTGAGGGACTCCACTTGTGACTGGCCTCTCTGAAGAGGTGGACTCCCCAATTCTAACTTCCTGAGTCCTGTCTGTGAGTCATTTGCCTATCCACTGGGTGGCATATGGGTTTGTATCTAACCTCTTGAGTTTGTCAACAATGAATGAGTGGGGTATTGTGTCAAATGCCTTGTCCAGGTCAAGGTAGGCAGTGTGTGAATGTTTTTGCCCTCATCCACTGCTTTGATGACCTTCTCAAAGAAGACCACCAGCTTGAGAAGGCATGATCTACCCTTGACTACACCAAACTGGGTTGGGTCCAGTGTCTGGAGGTTTACTATATCTCTTTTGATCATTTCCATGATAATTCTTTCCATGGCTTTACATATAAGACTTGTCAGACTTATGGGTCTGTAGTTTTCAGGGTCTGTAGATAGCCCACCTTTGTTAGGTTTTCAAAATTATAATAAATGGCACTCCTCGGTAAAGTGGCGGCTAGTCCCCTACCACCATTTTGTTTAGCAATTAGCTTAGATGACTAAAGCTTTGATTTCTTAATGAGCTGACTCCTGTTACAAGGGTAAAGGGTTTGAATCCTTCAATGTTCATTTGCATACTGTGTGACCTTGAGCAAGTCACTTTACCACACAATGCTCTAAGGCAATTGGAAGGTTGGACTAGGCTTCTTAATGGTCTCCTGGACACCACACCCAGTAACAATGAAGGAACACGATCCCCCATACATTGGTCATTACCCCTGCACATTGTTATTTAGTATAATATTTTCTGTGATCACATACCCTTGAGAGAAGTTAGATATAGTTACATAAATTGCTTAATCATATTTTCAACATGACACATGCTAAAATATACAATGGTCCTGAATTATCACATTAGCAGCTAAACAAATAGCATTTAGGTTTATCTGCTGTCACCTTAACACTGTGACACTGTGAATGCATGTGACTTAGGTACTCATCTGCTGTTACCTTAACACTGTGACACTGTGAATGCATGATGACTTGGGTACTCATCTGCTGTCACCCTAACACTGTGACACTGTGAATGCACAATGACTTGTGTACTCATCTGCTGTCACCTTAACACTGTGACACTGTGAATGCACAATGACTTGTGTACTCATCTGCTGTCACCTTAACATAGTGAATGCACAATGACTTGTGTACTCATCTGCTATCACCTTAACACTGTGACACTGTGAATGCACAATGATGTGTGTACTCTTCTGCTGTCACCTTAATACTGTGACACTGTGAATGCACAATGACTTGTGTACTCATCTGCTGTCACTTTAACATTGTGACACTGTGAATGCTTGATGACTTGGGTACCCATCTGCTGTCACCTTAATACTGTGACAGTTTAAATGCATAATGAATTGTGTACTCATCTGCTGTCACCTTAACACTGTGACACTGTGAATGCATGATTACTTGTGTACTCATCTGCTGTCATCTTAACATTGTGACACTGTGAATGCATGATGACTTGGGTACTCATCTGCTGTCACTTCAATACTGTGACACTGTGAATGCACAATGACTTGTGCACTCATCTGCTGTCACCTTAATACTGTGACACTGTGAATGCACAATGACTTGTGTACTCATCTGCTGTCACCTTAATACTGTAACACTGTGAATGCACAATGACTTGGGGTACTCATCTGGTGTCACCTTAATACTGTTGCACTGTGAATACATGCTGACTTGGGTACTCATCTGCTGTCACCTTATCACTGTGACACTGTGAATGCATGATGACTTGGGTAGTCATCTGCTGTCACTTTAATACTGTGACACTGTGAATGCATGATGACTTGTGTACACATCTGCTGTCACCAAAACACCGTGACACTGTGACTGCATGTGACTTGGGTACTCATCTGCTGTCACCTTAATACTGTGACACTGTGAATGCACAATGACTTGTGTACTCATCTGCTGTCACCTTAACACTGTGACTTGGACAGTTTACCACTCTATCTTTCATTGCTGTGAATTTTCTGTTTTGTCATGTTGTTTATTTTAATTTCGGTTTTCTGTTAATTCGATCTACTAAAGTAGATCCAGCTGGCCATATGGCTACTATGCTGAATTGCTTTCTTAAGGTAGATGAGCTGATATACTGTAATTACTGAATAATATAAAAATATTAATATAGTTTGCTTTTTGTCTTTCATCAACTTTAAAAATAAAAATCTGAATATTAACCATTGCTCATTAAATAAGCTACTTCTATGTATAGTATCTCACATAACATACATTTGCATAGTCAGTTTATCAGTGCTAGAAAGGCTATTGATAAAATAAACTATCCCCTGGGATCAACATTTTTTCCATTTTGTCACGAATAGCCTTGCAATTAGGTTTCACTTATGTCACCACTTTAGTAAATCCAGTATCATTTGCTATTTGTCAACAGTCCCTGGATGCCCCTTGGTATTTGGAAACTCAGTTCAAATGTAAGTGGCTGCTATCATCAAAACAGAAAGTGAACTTCCTATATTATTGCAGGTGAAAAAATATAATATATTTTCATGACGATATATATTGTGTGTATTTTTTTAACATTTGTTAAGTGGGAAAGTCCTACTTGGAACAAGCCAATTTTCAGCAGAGGCGCAGGAAGAAACATTCCGGTCACATGTCTTTGTAATGTGGGAGGAAACCAGAGCACCCGGAGGAGACTCACACAAACGCAGGGAGGACATGCAGACTCTGCACAGAAAGCACCCTAGCTGAGAATCAAACTGGAGAACCTCTTGCTGTGAGGTGACACTGCTACTGCTGCACCACTTCACCATCCAATCTGTGTGTATAATATATACGTATGTGTGTGTGTCTGGAAATATGCTACTGTTTTTGTTATACATCAATATAACGGAAGAAGCTCAAATGTCAAAATGTCATATGATCCAATACTTAAATACACATGCCATGAGATTCAAACTGAAGCCTGAGCAGACACTGTGATAAAGGGCACGCTAGGAAAATAAAGTGTGTGCATATGTGGGGGGGGGGGGTGAGATCAGCTCAGGAGAAACAAAATTTACTGGAGCACCTCTTGACATCAGTTGAAAGAAAAAAAAGTTTGGTCTAATTCTAGGAAAATGGGTTCTGACAGGATGCTTCCAAGTCAGTCATTTCACACCCTTAGATGGGAAGCATTAAATGCTATTCTTTTATTAATATATTTATTATTATTATTATTATTATTATTATTATTATTTTTATTATTTCTATTATTTTTGTTTCCACTACTGTTGTCTTCCATGAGCTATGTCCCACAGCCCCTCCACAATCTTTTCAGCCATCTGGCTCATTCCCTGACACCTGTCTGTTGCTCCTGTAGACCACTACCTCAGGCAGGAAGATCTTTGGGGTGTTCCTGAATGGCACCATTTTGACAACTGTGGTATGCCCTAATGAGTGTCCCAACCCCCATTCCTTCATTTTTAAAGTGCATAATATATGCGTAGACTAGCATCACTGGTTCTAGCTGTAACCCACACACACACATCAGGACCTCTAAGCTGTCAAAAATGATATTTCAGCCCATTTCCCTTGCTAACTTCTAAGATATTGGGATTGTTAATGAAAACCAAGTCATGTGGCTCTATAACACACACTATGAAGGACAAAAGTAAGGCATATGAAGCTTCTAAGTATGTTCAGCGAAAAGTAGTACAGACAAAGCATCACTGACAACACTCTGCATGGCAGAAACAGGTTGTAAGGGTCAGGGGTCAGAAGTGTCATGGAACAGACTCCTGGGTAGGCCTAGAAGAGCAAAGACAAACGAGGGTGAGGTTGAATAACAAAGGTGTATCACAGATATGTAAAGAGCAGGAAAAGTGTACAAAGAATAGTTTCAAAGGTGTCAGAAATACGCAGGAAATCAATAGGTTGTAACAGTTCTTACCTGCCTCTGTAGAGTGAACTCATATAAAATATGGATTCCCGGCCATAAAACAGCAGCTTATTGTAATAGTTTACTCATTTTGGACTTTGCAGCTGAGCTATGTGAGAAGAAATTGGTCAGAAAAGAAAACATTGACTGATACTAAAGCGTGTGAAGCTTACTCACGAATGACCTTAACCTCACTTTTTATTCTGCACCCCCCCCCCAAGCCAAAAAAAAAGTCTGAGATGGCTTTCATGCGCAAACACAGTAGAAATCTAAATGTTTTGCAGAATACAAAGTGACAGAATCTGGCAAGATTTGCAGTAAAAGTGTAATTATGTACAGATGTTCACCATACAGATATCAAAGATAAGAAGACATTAATTATAATCTGTGTAACTTTAGAAACACTAACAAGAAAGGAACTGAAGAACAAAGTATCCTTTACTTGCATTTAGTAAAGGAAAGCCCATCTCTTATTAGCAAGAGAAATGTTTGGTTTGATGAAGATTTTCTTGAAATAATTAGTGCAGCCTGAATGAAGCAAGTTTATTTGAACTATTGACTCTGCTCTCTGGAAACAAATCTGTAAAATGCTCATAGTCTGTCTCAAGCTTTTTAAACATGTACAGAAAACTGTAACCAGCTTGGTTAATTAAGCTGAAGTAGAAGATAAAGCTAAGCATGTCTTATGGCAATACAAGAAAATGAATCGCACTTTTAAGACGGTCATTAACATAGCTGGGAGCAGTACACTGTACATTTTGCCCAAATCTTGGTACATTAGAAATGAAAGATAAACAGAACCTTAACCCAGATTTTTACATGAGTAAGACAACAGTTTGTGAAACTGTGACCAGAGTTGTAACAGTACTGAATGATACTGCAGTAGATGGTGGGCACAGTTGGCTTGGAAGAGAATGGTGTAATGTGATCTGGAAGGATGGGCGAAGGGGCACAGTAGAAACAGGTGTTTGGTGCAAATTCAGGATGTATTACAGAACATAAGAGTACTGTGAATTTAACCTACAGTGCAGTACCATTCCCAAAAGGCACATTCATTGACTGACATTTGCATTGCTTCTCAGCCAAAAAAATATTCAATGAACTCCAAACATTTTAAAATATGTTTGTTTTTTTTTTTTTTCTTGGGGAGGGCTATGCAGTTATTTACATATTCTTACTTCAAATTGCTACAATTTCCCTGATGTGGTGAATTTATTCTCGGCAGCTGGGAAAGATGAATTTAGCTTTGTTGGTCCCTGCTATCCTTAATAGGTGGAACACCATATGTTATGGCAGGACAGTAACAAATTACAAGAACACAAAGTAAGAAATCATTAACCTTGCTCCAAGCAGCCAGTAGATGTGACACTGTCCACAGATGAAGCAACATTAAAAAAAATATGGCCTCATTCTAGAGGGTTCTTTAGGACCTGTATCCAGACCATACAATATATCAACGATTATCATAAGTGACATGTCATTTAATAGCATGTACAGATTATGTCTTTCCTTGCACTCAGTTTCTTGAATAGTTGTATACACATGTGACCTAACATAAGAGTAAGGTAAACAAGGGTTCATTTGTAGCAACTCTAGACCACTACGCTTTTCAAGAAGAGACAGCAGTATGGCTTCCTGCTTTTTAATAGCCTTCCTCAAGCCCACTGCAGCACTGCAGGGAATTGTAAAACTCAGACCCTTCTTATCTGGTTCACATAACAATATTAAGCTGTGAGCTTTTTGCTTTTAAAACATCTAAATGCAAAAGTAAATATAATCAATATTCAGGTGAAAATCATACTTGGTGATGGTGACTCATGTATTCACGTTCAAATGTTAAAAAAAGTACCCAAATTTCCTAAAGGTATCTCATCTTTCAGTTATTTATGTGATTTACACACCTAGGGACTTCTCCTGCTTCAATGGGTTGCATTTTTTAAGAATGACATAGAAAACAGTCTCCTCTCATTCTCTCTGCAATGATGCATTTATACTTTAGATATTATTACTCATGAGAGACCAGTGGTACATAATATAGTTACAACTCCAATATTTTCCAAACATACTTTCATTCCTGCATCACAAAAAGGGGTATCAATATCCAGGTACTGTGCAACATTCCACACAATTCCCTCATACACATATTACTACAGTATGTAGTAACATGCTACTAGCTCAGCAGTTTAATCCTGTACTTCTGTGCATGATTAAATGAAAACTATGCAAAACCTAAACCATTGTTTGGAATTGAATCTGAAACATTAAAGATCTTCTCACTAGGTACATTTGTTCTAATTAATTAAAATAAATTATCAAATGCCATTCTCTGGATGCTACAACTCTCTAATATCTATCAGAACAAATGCAACCCACTTAACCAAAATGACTTGGGGAAACCACTTTCCCCTTTCTGCTGCAGTTATTACTTATTGAATGAAAGTGTCATATCAATGTAAAACTGCATAAAAACAACAATTATATTTTGTGCTACTTTCTTACCTTGTCGTTCCACATTCAGCTTTTTCCCCTGTAAAGAAAATTAGAAAAAGAAAACAAACTGGTGTTTAAACAGCAGAAAAATTGGTTTATTAAGTTCAGACCATTGGCCTACTTAACGTACGCCACCATTCACCAACTCATCACACACAGACAAGTGCAATTTGGAACATTATAAAGTAATAATGATTTAAATAAATTAAAGTTATGTACTTACAATAATGATAGATCTGTGTTGTCTCTTTCCATCTGGCTCAACCTGTGGGTAATTGGATCCTGGTCAGATCCGAGGAGGGCCACATTGTACAGACTTCAGCCCGTTAAGCTTTACCTCCTCTACTCATAATCTCTTGCTCCCAAGAACTACCTCAAGTCTCCACTGCCGCCATTGCTGGATAGCAGTTTGATCAAGTGTTATGAATTTCTTGCATCCTTTTGGTAGCATATAGCTGAGATTTTTATCCTCTACCCTGTGTGTCAGTGTTTATAGTGTAGAGTGTTCTGTAGTTTTAGATAGTGTGTGGTATAGTTTTGAATAGTGGGTTAGGGTTATTACGTTTCTAGGTAGGGTCCTGTGGGTTTTTCCTGCTTTTGTTTTTTTATCTGTTCTTGGTGTGTTGTATTTGAATTTGATAGCTGTTTTGTTTTGGGGCTTCAAGGAGCTGTAGGTTAGGTAATAGGAGTACATTTTAAGTGATTAGTTTCGAAGTACTGTTGTTGTGCTTTTTTTTATATGGATATGGGTTTTAAAAAATGCTTGGACTGCGGGCATACGCTTCCCTCTCAGGCTGCTCATGATTTATGAGTTTATGGCTTAGAAACTACCCACTTGGATTCTCCTAGTGCCATTTTCAAGTCTTTTGGATTGCACACCATTAATGAGAAGATAATCAAGCTAGTTCTCATGGGACTTCTGCCAGCTTCTTCTGCTCCTTCAGCTAGGGGGATAAATTGGGGTCATAAGAGCTCCAAGGACCCCAAGACCATCAAGGGGTACCAAAAGTGCTCGTCTCCCTCTTCAGCTTCATCTGCTTTGCCTGGCAATAAGTTAAACACAGCTTCAAAAACTTTTGTATATTGGCTGTGGATTTTCAGTGTACTCATCTTATGAAATTTCCTTATCTATTAAAAATGAAATATTTAAATCATTGCTAAACACTGATCTTGTATAGTAATTGTGTAACCACCATTTGGAAACAACAGTAACAGATTTACTGCCGCTTTTCATGTGGATGGTCTTCCGATGTAAAAAGGATAAAAAATTTGGATCCAGTGCATAAAATATTTGCCAACATTTGGCAATGAACTGAAATATTCAGTAAGTACAGCCAAACTGAAACACCATTAAAAAAATACATTGTAATTTTATCTCAGTCTGTGATCAGGCTGTTAAGATTTATGATGGAATTAGAGTTTAATTACATTTTAATCAGTAAGTGTAAAGAGGGCTGGAGGGTAGTGACAGGTTCATAGTGAGAGCAGTGATGGACTTAGGATTGCAAATAATGATGAATGGGCATTTTATAATATGCATTTAAACAAGTATTCATTCATTTCTTTCTTTTTTAATTGCTCTCCCATTCCCCCATCTAGTACTGTCATCCATCGTATTCTCAACTTCTTCTGCCCTTTGTGAAGTACCATCCTAGCCTCTTTCTGGGTGAACCCAGCTTGTATCAATCTAACAGTCTGTCCTCCTGATTTATTGGAGGCACAACATTATGGCTACTAACCCTAAGGTATAGACACAGGGATCAAGTAAGGAAAGGATGACGGGTAATGGAAGAGGCTATGACTATCCTTAACAGAAGGAACCCAGTGCCAAACTGTCAACAAATATGCAAGGCCTGTATTAAATGCACTGCAGTACCTGAATTTCACATGCTTGAGGGGGTCTATCATTCCTCCATAGGACAATTTGAATGGGTGAGCTTCCTGGTCTCCCTCAGAAATAAAACAGGCAGTAATGAACCTTGTACCTTCTCCCAGTATGAGAGTTGGTCAGGGGCCGTTCCATGTGGATCCTTCTGGTACATCATATCCAATTTTGAACATGGGTCATCAGTTGCACAGATAACTGCTTGGTTCTATGGCAGATGGCTGCTTGATTATCTATATAAGTTGGCTTACTGAAGCCTTTAAACAAGATAGCAGAAAAGCGCACATACAAATTGTCTCTGCAAATGTATTTGTTGATGTTGCTGCTGTTGTTCTTTACTGTGGCCTCTAAACATGACACTTGTAATCTCTGCACCCAAAAAAATCACTGTAAAAACAAAAGAAAATTGTAAAGTGCGAACAACGGTTACAAAAAAGAGGTCAGAGATGTGCACTTTCTATTATTTGAAATAGTAATAACATGACTAGTGAATACTGCACAATAAGATACAGAGGGGGTATTTCTTGCTGCGACCTTTACAACTTGTAGTGGAGATTTGAGTGTACCAACAACATCACAAATGCAGAAAATGGTGGTGGTTAGATGACAGTCCATCACTGCTCATGCTATGAATAGTTCTTTTAAATAATGGAATAGTAAAGATATGACAGGCTAGAACAAACATACATATTCGCTATGAATAGTTCTTTTATATAATGGAATAGTAAAGATATGACAGACTAGAACAAACGTACATATTCACTATGAATAGTTCTTTTAAATAATGGAATAGTAAAGATATGACAGGCTAGAACAAAAGTACATATTCGCTAAGAATAGTTCTTTTAAATAATGGAATAGTAAAGATATGACAGACTAGAACAAACGTACATATTCACTATGAATAGTTCTTTTAAATAATGGAATAGTAAAGATATGACAAACTAGAACAAACATACACATTCGCTATGAATAGTTCTTTTAAATAATGGAATAGTAAAGATATGACAGACTAGAACAAATGTACATATTTGCTATGAATAGTTCTTTTAAATAATGGAATAGTAAAGATATGACAGACTAGAACAAACGTACATATTAAAGGCTTTGCCATTTTCATTGTGAAAGACAACAGGCATCTTATAAAGCAAAAGTGGTGAAACTATTCACAGATACAATGGTCATGTTCTAAACATGTACACAGTGAACTCAGCTGCACTGTATTTTGGCAATAACAGCCCAAATCAAGAAGTGACACCAGAAATTAGAGCTTCTCTAGATTCTTCTATGCTGCACTATTTTACCTCAGTATATTTCTTGTACATGTACACAGATAAACATAAATATAACATTACTTTGATAATGTTGTCTTATAGTTTTCTTGTACTGTTGTGTAATGGAGTAGATCACTGTTGAAATAATATGTATGTGCCCCATTTTGTGTTGGCTTGTATGTATTGCACAAGTTGAAAACACTGCTTCAGTGAGTTGCTTTGCTGGTGTCAGTATGCAAATGAATAAAAGTTCAAATAGATCTTCCAGACACAGATAAACGCTAGTGACATTAATAATAAAATGCAGTCACTACGCAAATTTCAAATACATTTCCTGACACAGATAAGCTGTACTGGAATAGATAGCTGTGTTAAGTACTAGTGCTACAATACAGTTACAGTACATTTATTATTGTTATTAATATTAATGAGAAACGGTGTGTTTTAGCATGAACTCAAAACCCAAGATGGTACCACTTTCTTTCACTAACAATGTGTGTGCAGTCCTTTTTATTTAATACCACAATGACAAAATGTTGCTTTCTGGAATCATTTTCTAGTAGTATGTGTTAAATCCTTGCTACCAAAAAGTGCAAAGCAAAATGTCCCAGCTCCAGATGGGAAAAGTGTTCTTTTCCACCATGTGCAGTAATGTGCACTGCACAGAGCAATGTTACCACCACTGCATACTGAGCAGGCAGAAGAAGGAAGCAGACATTACAGTTGTTGTGTCTTTCAGCTTTTCCCGGTTAGGGGTCGCCACAGTGGAACTCTGGTCCGCTAATGATTGGCAGTTGATTTTTTACGTACTGAGTTGCCTGCCCTAGTGCACAACCTTCAACGAAGATACGCCCATTCAGGCATTTCTCCACAGAAGACGCTCTAGCTGAGAATCGAATGGGACAACGTTTTGCTGTGAGGTGACAATGCTACCGCAGCACCACCCGAAACAGACATTACAGTACAGTTTTTATATAACTATAGTGCATTTAACACAGACTCTGCATGTTGTTTTATGCAGATCCCCATCAGATATCTCAGAATAGAGCATGTTATGACTAAATACCTCTACAACGATAACAGAGTGCATCTTTTTTTTCTTCAATGTCAAATGTCAGCTTCTGTTGTCATTTTAAAATGTCACATCTCCACGTTGAACACTGTCTTCCTGTTCACTGTACAGTGATATCCATTGTACAAATCAATTAAGGTTATCAAAAAATAGCACTATACTGCTCACAACCTCTGTTCTTATTTTTTTAATTTCAACAGTACTCTGCCAACAGTGTTTTTTATACATACAACAGTGGAATGCCAAATATTGCTCCCTGAGATCATTTTTAAATCCTGTGGCTTGATTCTCTAACATAACAGAATGCAAAACAAAATATTTCAACTCCAGTCAGAAAAGTTCTAAAATGGCAGATGCTGTTTTCTGGAATAATTTTAAAATAGTAGATGTTACTTCACCAGCACCATAAAGTTCATTGGAAAGTGTCACGAGTCCAGGCATCTCAGAATAGCGCCTGTTACCACAGAATAAAACAACATTGCTACCAACTGAGTGCTGCATCTTTTTCAGTCAACAGTACAATGATAAATGGTAGTTTTTGAAGTAATTTTAAAATGCTCTATCTTGCTTCCCCATCATGATAATCTGCATAGCGATATATCATAGTTGATCTTAGAAAAACTATATTTCCCCACATGATGTTTAAAATGAACATGAGGGTACATCTCCTGTACCCCCTAACTTATATATGCTAACTCTGTGTGCATACAACAGCAACCAATGTGAAGAAACACCTGCAAAAGTAATTGTCCACTAACAGCATGCAAACAGTAGCAAACTACAATGCATTGAGCAGTCAACATTATAAATTGGTACCATTTTCCTCCACACCCCTTGCTAATTTTATATATATATATATATATATATATATATATATATATATATATATATATATATATAGGGTCTATACTATAACAGTGAATGCTTAAAACAGTGAACGCTGTATAACCGACCCTTAAAAACTGAATCGGCAAAATGCCAAGCACACGGAACAGCGATTCGGAAAAAAAAACAAACAAACACAAAATAAAGTGGTGGGCTGTGCCCCCCCAAACCACCATACTTAAATACTTTTTATTTATATATATATATATATATATATATATATACACACACACACACACACACACAAAAAAGAATGATTAGGACAGCTTACTAAATATGTGATAGCATCAAAAATAGTGTGAGAATTCAAGATTAAGGAAACATAAAACAATTCTTTATGGGGTGGAAGGAAGGAAATAAACAATTTGGTTGATTAAGCAGGATCAGCAACTTAATCAGAAAACTGGGAAAAAAACGTATTGTGTCATCATTGCTTTCCCCAAATTATGCTCCTTTGTAACACTCATTAAAAACAGTAAAACAAATTGCTCCAAGGCTGCAAAGGTGGCGCTGGAAATCCAGAGGCAAAAAAAAAAAAAAAACAATACCTGGTACTCCTTCTTCAAGTAAAAAAGAAAGGCAAAGTAAGTAAAAAATCTTCAAAAAATTTCAAAATTCACACACATCTTCACAATCAAACGCCCTTAGCCCCGCCCTTTGCTGAGCTTTTTAAAAACAGATTAGCTTTCCACCAGCTTAATTTAAATAAACTCTTACATGCACAGTATCGCTCCAGCTTTTAGGCACTGCTTCCTCTGAGTGCTTAAATGCAGTCTATCATGATAAACTAACTGAATGTGTAACTGCAGTCGGTCATTATACAGTGACTAAATGTGTAAATGTTGTCTATCATTATACAGTGACTGAATATATAAATGCAGTCTGTCATTATACAGTGACTGAATATATAAATGCAGTCTGTCATTATACAGTGACTGAAAATGTAAATGCAGTCTGTCATTATATAGTGACAATGTTTAAATGCAGTCTGCCGTTATACAGTGACTAAATATGTAAATGCATTCTGTCATTATGCAGTGACTGAATGTTTAAATTTAGTCTATTATACAGTGACTGAACGTGTAAATACAGTCTGTCATTATGCAGTGACTGAATGTGTAAATTCAGTCTGTAATTTTACAGTGACTGAAAGTGTAAATGCAGTCTGTTATTAAACTTTGAATCTGTAAATGCAGTCTGTTATTATATTGTAATTTAATCTATAAATGCAGTCCATCTTTATACAGTGACTGCATATTTAAATGGAGCCAGTCATTATACAGTGACTGAATGTGTAAATGCAGTCAGTCATTACAAAGTGACTGAATGTGTAAATGCAGTCTGTCATTATACAGTGACTGAATGTGTACATGCAGTCTATAATTATACAGTGACTAAATATGTAAATGCAGTCTGTCATTTTACAGTGAGTGAATGTTTAAAAGCTGGCTGTTATTATAAAGTGATTGAATGTGTAAATATAGTCTATCATTATACAGTGACTGAATGTGTAAATGCAGTCTGTCATTGAACAGTGACTGAATGTGTAAATACACTCTGTCATTATACAGTAACTGAAACCTTAAATGCAGTCTGTCATTGTGCAGTGACTGAATGTGTAAATGCATTCTGTCATTATACAGTGACTGAATGTGTAAATGCAGTCAGTCATTACACAGTGACTGAATGTGTAAATGCAGTCTGTCATTATACAGTGACTGTAGGTTTAATTGTACTCTGTCATTATACAGTGACTGTGTAAATGCAGTCTGTCATTATGCACTGACTGAATGTGTAAATGCAGTCTGTAATTATACGGTGACTGAATGTGTAAATACATTCTGTCAACATACAGTGATTGAATCTGTAAATGGAAGTCTGTCATTATACAGTGACTGAAAATATAAATACAGTCTGTCATTATACAGTGACTGAATGTGTAAATGCAGTCTGTCATTATACAGTGACAATGTATAAATGCAGTCTGCCGTTATACAGGGAAGGAATGTGTAAATGCATTCTGTCATCATGCAGTGACTGAATGTTTAAATATAGTCTATTATACAGGGAATGAACGTGTAAATACAGTCAGTCATTATTCAGTGACTAAATGTGTAAATGTAGTCTGTAATTTTACAGTGACTGAAAGTGTAAATGCAGTCTGTTATTATACTGTGACTGAATCTGTAAATGCAGTCTGTTGTTACATGGTAATTTAATCTATAAATGCAGTCCATCTTTATACAGTGACTGAAAAATTAAATGGAGCCAGTCATTATACAGTGATGGAATGTGTAAATCCAGTCTGTCATTATACAGTGAGTGAATGTGTTAATGCAGTCTGTCATTATATAGTGAGTGAATGTGTAAATGCAGTTTCTCATTATACAGTGACTGAATGTGTAAATGTAGTCTGTCACTATACAGTGACTGAATGTGTAAACGCAGTCTGTCATTATACAGTGACTGAATGTGTAAATGCATTCTGTCACTAAACCATGACTGAATGTGTAAATGCAGTCTGCCATTATACATTTACTGAATGTGTAAATGCAGTCAGTCATTACAAAGTGACTGAATTTGTAAATGCAGTCTGTCATTATACAGAGACTGAATGTTTAAAAGCTGCCTGTTATTATAGAGTGACTGAATGTGTAAATGCAATCTGTCACTATTCAGTGACTGATTGTGTAAATGCAGTCTGTCATTATGCACTGACTGAATGTGTAAATGCAGTCTGTCATTATGCACTGACTGAATGTGTAAATGCAGTCTGTTATTATACAGTTAGTGAATGTGTAAATGCACTCTGTCATTATACAGTGACAAAATGTGTAAATGCAGTCTGTCATTATACAGTGACTGAATGTTTAAATGCAGTCTGTCATTATACAGTGAATGAATGTTTAAATGCAGGCTGTCATTATACAGTGACTGAAAGTTTAAAAGCTGTCTGTCATTATACAGTGACTGAATGTTTAAATGCAGTCAGTCATTATACACTGACTGAATGTGTAAATGCAGTCTGAGATTATACAGTGACTAAAAGTATAAATGTAATCTGTCATTATACAGTGACTGAATGTGTAAATGCAGTCTGTCATTATACAGTGACTGGATGTGTAAATGCAGTCTGTCATTATACAGTGACTGAATGCGTAAATGCAGTCAGTCATTACACAGTGACTGAATGTGTAAATGCAGTCTGTCATTATATGGTGACTGATCCTGTAAATACAGTCTGTCAACATACAGTGACTGAATGTGTAAAAGCAGTCTGTCATTATACAGTGACTGAATATATAAATGCTGTTTGTCATTATACAGTGACTGAATGTGTAAATGCAACCTTTCATTATACAGAGACTGAAAGTATAAATGCAGTCTGTCATTATATAGTGACAATATTTAAATGCAGTCTGCCGTTATACAGTGACTGAATATGTAAATGCATTCTGTCATTATGCAGTGACTGAATGTTTAAATGTAGTCTATTATACAGTGACTGAATGAGTAAATACCGTCTATCATTATACATTGACTGAATTTTTAAATTCAGTCAGTCATTATACAGTGACTGAAGGTATAAATGCAGCCTGTCATTATACAGTGACTGAATGTGTAGATGCAGTCTGTCATTATACAGTGACTGAAAGTTTAAATACAGTCTCTCATTATACACTGACTGAGTGGTTAAATGCAGTCTGTTATTATACTGTGACTGATCTGGAAATGCAGTGTGTTATTATATGGTACCTTAATCAATAAATGCAGTCCATCTTTAAACAGTGACCGAATATTTAAATGGAGCCAGTCATTATGGAGTGACGGAATGTGTAGATGCAGTCTGTCATTATACAGTGAGTGAATGTGTAAATGCAGTCTGTCATTATACAGTGATTGAAAGTGTAAATGCAGGCTATCATTATACAGTGACTGAATGTGTAAATGCAGTCTATTATACAGTGACTGAATGTGTAAATGTAGTCTGTCATTATACAGTGATTGAATGTGTAAACACAATCTGTCATTATACAGTGACTGAATGTGTAAATGCAGTCAGTCATTACACAGTGACTAAATGTGTAAATGCAGTCTGTTATTATACAGTGACTGAAAGTTTAAATGCAGTCTATCATTATTCACTGACTGAATGTGTAATGCAGTCTGCCATTATGCAGTAACTCAATGTTTAAATGTAGTCTGTCATGATATAGTGACTGAATGTGTAAATGCAGTCTGTCATTAAACAGTGACTGAGTCTTTAAATTCAGTCAGTCATTATAAAGTGACTGAAGGTGTAAATGCAGTCTGTCATTATACAATGACTGAATGTGTAAATGCAGTCTGTCATTATACAGTAAGTGAATGTCTAAGTGCAGTCTATTTAACAGTGACTGAAAGTATAAATGAAGTTTGTCAGGATACAGTGACTGAATATTTAAAAGCAATCTGTCATTATACAGTGATTTAATGTGTAAATTCAGTCTGTCGTTATACAGTAAGGGAATGTCCAAAATGTATTCTGTTATTATAGAGTGACTGAATGTGTAAATGCAGGCTGTCATTATACAGTGACTGAATGTGTAAATGCAGTCTGTCGTTATACAGTAACTGAATGTGTAAATACAGTCTGCCATTATAGAGTGACTGAATGTGTAAATACAATCTGTCAGTATACAGTGACTGAATGTGTAATGTAAAGGCAGTCTATCACTACAAAGTGACTGAAGGTATAAGTGCAGTCTGTCATTATACAGTGACTGCGTGCTTAAAAGCCATCTGTCATTATACAATGACAGAATGTGTAAATGCAGTCTGTCATTATACAGTGACTGAATGTTTCAATGCAGCCTTAATTATACAGTGACTGAATGTGTAAATGCAGTCAGTGATAATATAGCGACTAAATTTTTAAATGCAGCCTGACATTATACAGTGACTGAATGTCTAAATGCAGTCTGTTGTTATACAGTGACTGAATGTTTATATGCAGTCTGTCATTACACAGTGAGTGAAAGTGTAAATGCAGTCTGTCATTATACACTGACTGAATGTGTAAGTGCAGTCTGTCATTATACAGTGCCTGAATGTGTAAATGCAGTCTTTCTTTACAATGTGACTGAATGTGTAAATGCAGTCTATCATTATACAGTGAAAAAAAGTGTAAATGTAGTCTGACATTATACATTGACTGAATGTGTAAATGCCGTCTGTCATTATACAGTGACTGAATTTGTAAATGCAACTTGTCATTATACACTGACTGAAAGGATAAATGCAGTCTATCATTATACAGTAACTGATTGTGTAAATGCAGTCTGTCATGATACAGTAACTGATTGTGTAAATGCAGTCTGTTATTATACAGTGACTGAAAGTATAAATGCAGTTTGTCATGATAGAGTGACTGAATGTTTAACAGCAGTCTGTCATACAGTAATTTAATGTGTAAATGTAGTCTGCCATTATACAGAGCTAGAATGTGTAAATGTAGTCTGTCATTATACAGTGACTGTGTAAATGCGGTCTGTCATTATACAGTGGCTGAATGTGTAAATACAGTCCACTATTATAGAGTGACTGAATGTGTAAATGCAATCTTTCACTATAAAGTGACTGAATGCGTAAATTCAGTCTGTTGTTATACAGTGACTGAATGTTTAAATGAAGCCTGTCATTTCACAATGACTGAAAGTGTAAATGCAGTTAGTTATATACTGAATGAATGTGTAAATTAAGTCTTTCATTGCACAGTGACTGATTGTGTAAATGCAGTCTGTCTCTATGCAGTGAGTGAATGTGTAAATGCAGTCTGTCATTGTACAGTGACTGAATGTGTAAATACAGTCAGTCATTATACAGTGAACGAAAGCTTAAATGCAGTCTGTCATTGCAGTCTGTCATTGTACAGTGACTGAATGTGTAAATGCAGTCTGTCATTATACAGCGACTGAAAGCTTAAATACAGTCTGTCATTGTACACTGACTGAATATGTAAATGCAGTCTGTCATTATACAGAGACTGAATGTTTAAAATGTGGCTGTTATTATACAGTGACTGAATGTGTAAATGCAGTCTGTCATTAGACAGTGACTGAATGTATAAATGCAGTCTGTCATCATAAAGTGACTGAATGCGTATATGCAGTTTCTCATAGAACAGTGACTGAGGGTGTAAATGCAGTCGGCCATTATTCAGTGACTAGATGTTTAAATGCAGGCTGTCACTATATAGTAACTGAAAGTGTAAATGCAGTCTGCATAAAGTGAGTGAACATTTAAATGCAGGCTGTCATTATACAGTGACTGAAAGTGTAAATGCAGTCTGTCATTATACAGTGAATAAAAGTGTAAATCTAGGATGACATTATACAGTGAGTGAATGTGTAAATGCAGTCTATCCTTATACAGTGACTGAATGTTTAACTGCCGGCTGTCATTATACAGTGACTGAATGTGTAAATGCAGTCTGTCATGATACAGTGACTGAATGTTTAAATGCTGGCTGTCATTATACAGTGACTAAATATGTAAATGCAACTTGTCATGATATAGTGAGTGAATGTGTAATTGCAGTCTGTCATTATAGAGTTACTGAATGTTAAAACGCAGTCTGTCATTAGACAGTGAATAAAAGTGTAAATGCAGTGTGTCATTATACAGTGAGTGAATGTGTAAATGCTGTCTATCATTATACAGTGACTGTATGTTTAAATGCAGTCTGTCGTTATAGAGTTATTGAATGTTTAAACACAGTCTGTCATTATACAATGACTGAATGTGTAAATACAGTCTGTTATTATACAGTGACTGAAAGTATAAACGCAGTTTGTCATGATACAGTGACAATGTTTCACAGCGGTCTGTCATTATACAGTAATTTAATGTGTAAATGTAGTCTGCCGTTATACAGTGCTAGAATGTGTAAATGTAGTCTGTCATTATACAGAGACTGTGTAAATGCAGTCTGTCATTATACAGTGACTGAATTTGTAAATACAGTCCACCATTATAGAGTGACTGAATGTGTAAATGCAATCTTTCACTATGAAGTGAATGAATGAGTAAATTCAGTCTGTTATACAGTGACTGAATGTTTAAATGAAGCCTGTCATTTCACAATGACTGAAAGTGTAAATGCAGTTAGTCATTATATACTGAATGAATGTGTAAATTAAGTCTTTCATTGCACAGTGACTGATTGTGTAAATGCAGTCTGTCTCTATGCAGTGAGTGAATGTGTAAATGCAGTCTGTCATTGTACAGTGACTGAATGTGTAAATACAGTCAGTCATTATACAGTGACTGAAAGCTTAAATGCAGTCTGTCATTGTACAGTGACTGAATGTGTAAATGCAGTCTGTCATTATACAGTGACTGAAAGCTTAAATGCAGTCTGTCATTGTACAGTGACTGAATGTGTAAATGCAGTCCGTCAATATACACTGAATGAATATGTAAATGCAGTATGTCATTATACACTGACTGAATGTTTAAAATGTGGCTATTATACAGTGACTGAACGTATAAATGCAGTCTGTCATTATACAGTGACTGAATGTGCAAATGCAGTCTGTCATCATACAGTGACTGAAGGCGTATATGCAGTTTCTCATAGTACAGTGACTGAGGGTGTAAATGCAGTCTGCCATTATTCAGTGACTGGATGTTTAAATGCAGGCTGTCACTATACAGTAACTGAAAGTGTAAATGCAGTCTGCATAAAGTGAGTGAACGTTTAAATGCAGGCTGTCATTATACAGTGACTGGAAGTATAAATGCAGTCTGTCATTATACAGTGAATAAAAGTGTAAATCTAGGATGACATTATACAGTGAGTGAATGTATAAATTTAGTCTGTCATTATACAGTGACTGAATGTTTAAATGCTGGCTGTCATTATACAGTGACTGAATGTGTAAATGCAGTCTGTCTTTATACAGTGACTGAAAGTGTAAATGCAGTCTGTCATTATACAGTGAATAAAAGTGTAAATCTAGGATGACATTATACAGTGAGTGAATGTATAAATTTAGTCTGTCATTATACAGTGACTGAATGTTTAAATGCTGGCTGTCATTATACAGTGACTGAATGTATAAATGCAACTTGTCATGATATAGTGAGTGAATGTGTAATTGCAGTCTGTCATGATAGAGTTACTGAATGTTAAAACCCAGTCTGCATTATACAGTGACTGAATGTGTAAATGCAGTCTCATAAGCAGTGATTGACAGTATAAATGTAGTTTGTCATGATACAGTGACTGAATGTTTAAAAGCAGTCTGTCATTATACAGTAATTGAATGTGTAAATGCAGTCTGTCATTATACAGTGCCTGAATGTGTAAATGTAGTCTGTCATTATACAGTGACTGTGTAAATGCAGTCTGTCATTATACAGTGATTGAATATTTAAATGCAGCCTGTCATTATACAGTGAAGGAATGTACAAAGTGTAGTCTGTCATTACAGAGTGACTGAATGTGTAAATGCAGGCTGTCACTATACAGTCACAGAATGTGTAAATGCAGTCTGCTGTTATACAGTGACTGAATGTTTAAATGAAGTCTGTCATTACAAAATGACTGAAAGTGTAAATGCAGTTAGTCATTATATACTGACTGAATGTGTAAATGCAGTCTGTCTCTATGCAGTGACTGAATGTGTAAGTGCAGTCTGTCAATATACACTGAATGTGTAAATGCCGTCTGTCACTATACAGTGATTGAATGTGTAAATGCAGTCTGTCACTATACACTGACTGAATAGATAAATGCAGTCTGTCATTATACAGTGACTGAATATTTCAAAACTGGCTGTTATTATACAGTGACTGAATGTGTAAACACAGTCTGTCATTACACAGTGACTGAATGTATAAATGCAGTCTGTCATTATACAGTGACCAAATGTGTAAATACAGTCAGCCATTATACAGTGACTGAAAGCTTAAATGCAGTCTGTCATTGTACAGTGACTGAATGTGTAAATGCAGTCTGTCATTATACAGTGACTGAATGTGTAAATACAGTCTTTCATTGCACTGTGACTGAATATGTAAATGCAGTCCGTAATTATGCAGTGACTGAATGAGTAAATGCAGTCTGTCAGTATACAGTGACTGAATGTGTAAATGTAGTCTGTCATTATACAGTGACTAAATCTTTACATGCAGTCTGTCATTGTACAGTGACTGAATGTATATATGCAGTCTGTCATAGTACAGTGACTGAGTGTGGAAATGCAGTCCGCCCTTATACAGTGACTGAATGTTTAAATGCAGGCTGTCACTATATAATAACTGAATGTGTAAATGCAGTCTGCATAAAGTGAATGGACGTTTAAATGCAGGCTTTCATTATTCAGTTACTGAAAGTATAAATGCAGTCTGTCATTATACAGTGAATAAAAGTGTAAATGCAGTGTGTTATTATACAGTGAGTGAATGTGTAAATGCTGTCTATCATTATACAGTGACTGTATGTTTAAATGCAGGCTGTCATTATACAGTGACTGCATGTGCAAATGCAGTCTGCCATTATAGAGTTATTGAATGTTTAAACACAGTCTGTCATTATACAATGACTGAATGTGTAAATGCAGTCTGTTATTATACAGCGACTGAAAGTATAAATGCAGTTTCTCATGATACAGTGACTGAATGTTTCACAGTGGTCTGTCATTATACAGTAATTTAATGTGTAAATGTAGTCTGTCATTATACAGTGCCTGAATGTGTAAATGTAGTCTGTCATTATACAGTGACTGTAGCTTTAATTGCACTCAGTCATTATACAGTGATTGAATATTTAAATGGAGTCTTTCATTATCCAGTGAGGGAATATTCAAAGTGTAGTCTATTACAGAGTGACTGAATGTGTAAATACAGGCTGTCAGTATACAGTGACTGAATGTGTAAATGAATTCTGTCATTATACAGTGACTGAATGTGTAAATACAGACCATCATTACTGAGTGGCTGAATGTCTAAATGCAATCTGTCAGTATAAAGTGTCTGAATGTGTAATTGCAGTTTGTCACTCTACCATGACTGAATATGGAAATGCAGTCTGTCATTATACAGTGAATAAAAGTGTAAATAGAGTCTGACATTATGCAGTGAGGGAATGTTGAAATGCAGTCTGTCATTATACAGTGACTGAATGTTTAAATGCTGGGTGCCATTATGCAGTGACTGAATGTGTAAATGCAGTCTGTCTTTATACAGTCACTGAAAGTGTAAATGTAGTTAGTCATTATATACTGACTAAATGTGAAAATGCAGTCTTTCATTACAAAGTGACTGAATGTGTAAATGCACTCTGTCTCTATGAAGTGAATGAATGTGAAAATGCAGTCTGTCATACAGTGAATGTGTAAATGCAGTCTGTCACTATACAGTGACTGAATGTGTAAATGCAGTCTGTCATTATACAGTGACTGAATGTTTAAAAGCTGGCTGTTATTATACAGTGACTGAAGGTATAAATGCAGTCTGTTATTATATAGTGACTGGATGTGTAAATGCAGTCTGTTGTACAGTGACTGAATGTGTAAATACAGTCAGTCATTATACAGTGACTGAAATCTTAAATGCAGTCTGTCATTGTACAGTGACTGAATGTGTAAATGCAGTCTGTCATTATACAGTGACTGGATGTGTAAATGCAGTCTATTTACAGTGACTGAATGTGTAAATGCAGTCTGACATTATACAGTGATGAATGTGTAAAAGTTGCCAGTCAGTACTCAGTGACTGAATGTGTAAATGCAGTCTGTCATTATAACGCGACTGAAGGTTTAATTGCACTCTTTCAGTATACAGTGACTAAATGTGTAAATGCAGTCTGTCATTACACGGTGACTGAATGTGCAAATACAGTCTGTCAACATACAGCGACTGAATGTGTAAATGCAGTCTGTCATTATACAGTGACCAAATGTGTAAATACAGTCAGCCATTATACAGTGACTGAATGTGTAAATGCAGTTTGTCATTATACAGTGACTGAATGTGTAAATTCAGTCTGTCATTATACAGTGAGTGAATGTGTAAATGCAGTCTGTCATTATACAGTGACTGAATGTGTAAATACAGACCACCATTACTGAGTGGCTGAATGTCTAAATGCAATCTGTCAGTATAAAGTGTCTGAATGTGTCATGGTAGTTTGTCACTCTACCGTGACTGAATGTGGAAATGCAGTCTGTCATTATACAGTGAATAAAAGTATAAATACAGTCTGACATTATGCAGTGAGTGAATGTTGAAATGCAGTCTGTCATTATACAGTGACTGAATGTTTAAATGCTGGGTGCCATTATGCAGTGACTGAATGTGTAAATGCAGTCTGTCTTTATACAGTCACTGAAAGTGTAAATGTAGTTAGTCATTATATACTGACTGAGTGTGTAAATGCAGTCTTTCATGACAAAGTGACTGAATGTGTAAATGCACTCTGTCTCTATGGAGTGAATGTTTGTGAAAATGCAGTCTGTCATACAGTGAATGTGTAAATGCAGTCTGTCACTATACAGTGACTGAATGTGTAAATGCAGTCTGTCATTATACAGTGACTGAATGTTTAAAAGCTGGCTGTTGTTATGCAGTGACTGAAGGTATAAATGCAGTCTGTTATTATATAGTGACTGAATTTGTAAATGCAGTCTGTCGTACAGTGACTGAATGTCTAAATACAGTCAGTCATTATACAGTGACTTGAAATCTTAAATGCAGTCTGTCACTATACAGTGACTGAATGTGTAAAGGCAGTCTGTCACTATACAGTGACTGAAAGTCTAAATGCAGGCTTCATTATACAGTGACTGAATGTGTAAATGCAGTCAGTGATTATACAGTGATTGAAAGTGTAAATGTAGTCAGTGATTATACAGTGACTGCATTTTTAAATGCAGCCTGTCATTATACAGTGACTGAATGTCTAAATGCAGTCTGTTGTTATACAGTGACAATGTTTATATGCTGTCTCTCATTAAACAGTGACTGAAAGTGTAAATGCAGTCTGTCACTATACAGTGGCTGAATGTGTAAATGTAGTCTGTCATTATACAGTGACTGAATCTGTAAATGCAGTCTGTCATTGTACAGTGACTGAATGTGTATATGCAGTCTGTCACAGTACATTGACTGAGTGTTTAAATGTAGTCTGCCATTATACAGTGACTGAATGTGTAAATGCAGGCTGTCATTACCTACTCAGAGGTGATCTCTGCCTAACATACAAAGCTATCTCAAACCCAGAGCTGTTGGACATGCTCCACTTAAAGAAATCCCAATCCCTCCAAGCTACACACTCTAGGGACCTAAACCTTATCACTACAATAAACAGAACATGCCGGAGGGATAGATTCCTGTACCAGAGAATTCCCATACTCTGGAATAAACTACCTAGCTATATCAGACAAAGCTCCTCATTAGCACTCTTCAAGAAAAATCTTGATGATTAGATGGGAAATAGGAAATTCACCCCTGGGATCCCCTCTGTGGCTCTGCTCGACACTGACACAGGAAAATAATTTTCTTGTGTGGCAAAAGCCAGGGTACCTTTTTGGCTGGGCTTGTATAGGCCCCAGGGCCGATAGCCTAGTACCTAACTATGAACCTATGAACCTATGAGCCTATTAGCACTCTTCAAGAAAAATCTTGATGAGAGGATGGGAAACAGGAAATACACCCCAGGGATCACTTTGTGTCTCTGCTCGACAGTGGCACAGGAAAATAACTTTCATGGGTGGTATAAACCAGGGAACCTTGTTGGCTAGGCTTACGTAGGCCCTTGGGCTGATAGCCTAGTACCTACCTATGAACCTATGAACCTATGCATCTATTATACCGTCACTGAAAGTGTAAATGCAGACTGTCATTATACAGTGAAGAAAAGTGTAAATGTAGTCTGACATTATACAGTGAGTGAATGTGTAAATGCAGTCTGTCATTATACAGTGACTGAATGTTTAAATGCTGGCTGTCATTATACAGTGACTGGGATCTATATTAGAACATTGAAGTTTCAAAACTGCGAATGTTCTAATATCGAACCCTATTCAGCGAAAGCTGAAAACATTGAACATACAGAACAGCAAATTTTTTCCTCTGAAAAAAATTTGCTCTTCCAAAACACATACACACAACACAAGCACACCAAACAAACAGCAATCTACACACATACATCTAAAATCTTACACCTAACCCTACACTAAACTATACATACACCACTAACTATCCACTTACCTTAATCCAAACCCTAACCCTAAGATCCGTCACTATCGCACACTCACCTCACCCATGCCCTAAGTCTAACTCACGCCCTAACCCTCACATCCACACAATCGCACATTTAACTGACCCGCGCCCTATCCCTAATTCACCTAACCCACCCTAACCCTCATGTCCACACAATCGCACACATACCTAACTCGCACCCTAACCCTAACTAACCTAAACCGCACTCAATCACACACTTACCAGAACCCGACCCTTAACTTTCCACCACAGTGCTGAAAATACCGAAACAACAGAAATGGACAACCAAATTCTTTTCCTAGGAAAAAATTTGGTTTTCTGTTGCTTCAACATTATCAGCTTACGCTGAATACGGTTCGATATCAGAACATTTGAAGTTTTGAAACTTCGATGTTCTAATATAGACCGAGGTGACTAAATGTGTAAATGCAGTCTGTCATTATACAGTGACTGAAAGTGTAAATGCAGTCTTTCATTATACAGTGAGTGAAGGTGCAAATGCTGTCTGTCATTATACAGTCACTGAATGTTTAAAAGCTGGCTGTCATTATACAGTGACTGAATGTATAAATGCAATATGTCATTATACAGTGACTGAAAGGGTAAATGCAGTCTGTCATTATACAGTGACTGAATGTGTAAATGCAGTCTGTCATGATACAGTGAGGGAATGTGTAAATGCAATCTGTCATTATAGAGTGACTGAATGTTTAAATGTAGTCTTTCATTACATATTGACTGAATGTGTAAATACAGTGTGTCATTGTACAGTGAGTGAATGTGTAAATGCAGTCTGTTATTTTACAGTGACTGAAAATATAAATGCAGTTTTCCTGATACAGTGACTGAATGTTTAAAAGCAGTCTGTCATTATACAGTAATTGAATGTGTCAATGCAGTCTGTCATTACACACTGCCTGAATGAGTAAATGTAGTCTGTCATTATACAGTGACTGTGTAAATGCAGTCTGTCATTATACAGTGATTGAATATTTAAATGCAGTTTGTCATTATACAGTGAGCGAATGTACAAAATGTAATCTGCCATTATAGAGTGACTAAATGTGTAAATGCAGGCTGCCAGTATACAGTGACTGAGTGTTTAAATGCAGTCTGTGATTATACAATGACAGAATGTGTAAATGCAGTTTGTCATCATACAGTATCTGAATGCGTAAATGCAGTCTGTCTCTATGCAGTGAGTGAATGTGTAAATGCAGTCTGTCATTATACAGTGAATGTGTAAATGCAGTCTGTCATTATACAGTGACTGAATGTGTAAATGCAGTCTGGCATTATACAGTGAATGCAAGTGTAAATGCAGTCTGTCAATACACTGTGACTGAATGTGTAAATGCAATCTGTAATTATACAGTGACTGAAAGTTAAATGCAGTCTGTCATTATACAGTGAGTGAATGTTTAAATGGTGGCTGTCATTAACCAGTGACTGAATGTGTAAATGCAGTTTGTCATTATACAGTGACTGAAAGTGTAAATGCAGTCTGTCATTAAACAGTGAGTGAATGTGTAAATGCCGTCTGTCATTATACTGTGAGTGAATTTGTAAATGCAGTCTGTCACTGTACAGCGACTGAATGTGTAAATGCAATCTGCCATAGTGCAGTGACTGAATGTGTAAATGCAGTCTGTCACTATACAGTGACTGAAAGTCTAAATGCAGGCTTCATTATACAATGACTGAATATATAAATGCAGTATGTCATTATAAACTGAGTGAAAGTTTAAATGCAGGCTGTCATTATAGAGTCAGTGAAAGTGTAAATGCAGTCTGTCATTATACAATGACTGAATGTGTAAGTGCAGTCTGCCATAATACAGTGAGTGAATGTGTAAAAGCAGTCTGTCATTATATACTGACTGAACGTGTAAGTGCAGTCTGTCAATATACAGTGACTGTGTAAATGCAGCCTGTCATTATACAGTGACTGAATGTGAAAATGTCATTATACAATGACTGAATGTGTAAATGCAGGCTGTCATTTTACAGTGACTGAATGTGTAAATGCAGTTTATTATAGAGTTAATGTATGTTTAAAAACAGTCTGTCTATACAGTGATTGAATGTGTAAATACAGTCTGTCAGTATAGAGTGAATGAATGTGTAAATGTAGTCTTTTGCTATGCAGTGACTGAATGTGTGAATGCAGTCTGTCATTATACAGTGACTGAAAGTGTAAACGCAGTCTTTCACTATACATGGATTGAATGTGTAAATGCAGCCTGTCATTATATAGTGACTGAATGTGTAAATGCAGTCAGTGATTATATAGTGAATGAATGTGTAAATGCAGTCTGTGATTATACAGTGACTGAATGTGTAAATGAAGTCTGTGATTATACAGTGACTGAACATGTAAATGCAGTCTGTCACTATAGAGTGACTGAATGTGTAAATGCAGTCTGTCATTATACAGTGACTGAATGTGAAAATTCAGTCTGTCATTGTACAGAGACCGGATGTGTAAATGCAATCTGTCAATGTAAAGTGACTGAATGTCTGTATGCAGTCTGTCATTATACAGTGAGTAAATGTTTAAATGCACACTGTCATTACATAGTGACTGAATGTGTAAATGCAGTCTGTCATTATACAGTCACTACTGAATGTTTAAATGCAGACTGTCATTATACAGTGAATTAATGTGTAAACGCAGTCTGTCATTAGACAGTGACTGAAAGTGTAAATGCAGTCTGTTATTATGCAGTGACTGAAAGTATAAATGCAGTTTGTCATGATGCAGTGACTGAGTGTTTAAAAGCAGTCAGTCACTGTACAGGAAATTAATGTGTGAATGCAGTCTGCCATTATACAGTGACTGAATGTGTAAATGCAGTCTGTCATTATACAGTGCCTGAATGTGTAAATGTAGTCTGTCATTATACAGTGACTGTGTAAATGTAGTCTGTCATTAGACAGTGATTAAATATTTAAATGCAGTCTGTCATTATGCAGTGAGGGAATGTGCAAAATATAATCTGTAATTATAGAGTGACTGAATGTGTAAAGGCAAGGTGTCATTACACAGTGACTGAATGTGGAAATGCAGTCCGTCATAATACAGTGACTGAATGTGTAAAAATAGTCCGTCATTTTAGAGTGACTGAATGAGTAAATGCAGTCTGTCACTATACACTGACTGAACGTGTAAATGCAGTCTGTCATTATACAGTGACTGAAAGTGTAAATGCAGGCTATCATACAGTGACTAAATGTGTAAATGCAGGCTGTCATTATACAATGACTGAATGTGTAAATGCAATCTGTCATTATACAGTGAATGAATGTTTAAATGCTGACTTTCATTACAGAGTGAATGAATGTGTAAATGCAGGCTATCATTATACAGTGACTGAAAGTGTAAATGCAATATGTCATTATACAGTGAGTGAATGTATAAATGCAGTCTGTCATTGTACAGTGACTGAATGTTTAAATGCTGGCTGTCATTATAGTGTGACTGAATGTGTTAATACAGTCCGTCATTATAGAGTGACTGAATGTGTAAATGCAGGCTATCATTATATAGTGATTGAATGTGTAAATGCAATCTGTCATTATACAGTGACTGAATGTATAAATGCAGTCTGTCATTAGACAGTGATTGAATATTTAAATACAGTCTGTCATTATACAGTGAGGGAAAGTGCAAAATGTCTGTTATCATACAGGGACTGAATGTGTAAATGCAGGCTGTCAGTATACAGTGACTGAATGCGTAAATGCAGTCTGTCATTATAAAATGACTGAATGTGTTAATGCAGTCTGTCATTATACCATGACTAAATGTGTAAATGCAGTCTGCCATTATACAGTGACTGAATGTTTAACTGTAGGCTGTCATTATACAATGACCGAATGTGTAAATGCAGTATGTCATTATAAAGTGATGGAACGTTTAAATGCAGGCTGTCATTATACAATCAGTGACAATGTAAATGCAGTCTGTCATTATACAATGACTGAATGTGTAAGTGCAGTCTGTCATAATACAGTGACTGAAAGTGTAAATGCAGTCTGTCAATATACAGTGACTGATTGTGTAAATGCAGGCTGTCATTATACAGTGACTGAATGTGTAAATTCAGTCTGTCATTGTACAGAGACTGAATGTGTAAATGCAATCTGTCAATGTACAGTGACTGAATGTCTGTATGCAGTCTGTCATTATACAGTGAGTAAACGTTTAAATACACGCTGTCATTTTAGAGTGACAGAATGTGTAAATGCAGTCTGGCATTATACAGTGAATGAAAGTGTAAAGCAGTCTGTCACTACACTGAGTGAATGTGTAATTGCAGTCTGTCATTATACAGTGACTACGGAATGTTTAAATGCAGACTGTCATTATACAGTGAATTAATGTGTAAATGCAGTCTGTGATTAGAAAGTGACTGAATCTGTAAATGCAGTCTGTCATTGTACAGTGACTGAATGTGTAAATGCAGTCTGCCATAGTGCAGTGACAGAATGTGTAAATGCAGTCTGCTGTTATACAGTGACTGAATGTTTACCTATAGGCTGTCATTATACAATGACTGAATATGTATATGCAGTATGTCATTATAAACTGAGTGAAAGTTTAAATGCAGGCTGTCATTATAGAGTCAGTGAAAGTGTAAATACAGTCTGTTATTACACAGTGAATAAAAGTGTAAATGCAGTCTTTCATTATACAGTGAGTGAAGGTGCAAATGCTGTCTGTCATTATACAGTCACTGAATGTTTAAAAGCTGGCTGTAATTACATAGTGACTGAATGTGTAAATACAGACTGTCATTATACAGTGCCTGAAAGTTTAAATGCAGTCTGTCATTATACAGTGAGTGAATGTGTAAACGCAGTTGGTCATTATACAGTGAGTGAATGTGTAAATGCAGTCTGTCATTATACAGTGACTGAAGGTGTAAATGCAGTCTATCATTGTACAGTGACTGAATTTGAAAATGCAGTCTGTCATAGTACAGAGACTGAATGTGTAAATGCAGTCTGTCATTATACAGTGACTGAATGTTTAACTGTAGGCTATCGTTGTACAGTTACTGAATGTGTAAATGCACTATGTCATTATACAGTGAGTGAATATTTAAATGTAGGCTGTCATTATACAGTGAGTGAAAGTGTAAATGCAGTCTGTCATTATACAGTGAATAAAAGTGTAAATGCAGTCTGTCATTATACAGTGAGTGAATGTGTAAATGCAGTCTATCCTTATACAGTGACTGAATGTTTAACTGCCGGCTGTCATTATACAGTGACTGGATGTGTAAATGCAGTCTGTCATTATACAGTGCCTGAAAGTTTAAATGCAGTCTGTCATTATACAGTGAGTGAATGTGTAAACGCAGCTGGTCATTACACAGTGATTGAATGTGTAAATGCAGTCTGTCATTATACAATGACTGAATGTTTAAATGCTGGCTGTCATTATACAGTGACTGAATGTGTAAATGCAGTGTGTTGTTATATAGTGACAATCTTTAAATACAGACTGTCATTATACAGTGCCTGAAAGTTTAAATGCAGTCTGTCATTATACAGTGACTGAAGGATTAAATGCCGTCTGTCATTACACATCAAGTAAATGTTAAAATGTAGTCTTTCATTATATAGTGAATGAATGTGTAAATGCAGTTGGTCATTATACACAGAGTGAATGTGTAAAAGCAGTCTCTCATTATACAGTGACTGAATGTTTAAATGCAACCTGTAATTATACAGTGACTGAATGTGTAAATGCAGTCTGTTGTGATAGAGTGACTGAATGTTTAAATACAGTCTGTTATTACACAGTGACTGAAACTGTAAATGCAGTCTGTCATTATACACTGACTGAATGTGTAAATGCAGCCTTTCATTATGGGTCTATATCACTTCGACGAAACGGCAGAAGTTCGAACACCATATGTTCGAACTTCTTACCTCAAAGTGCAAAACCTTCGAAGGCTTAGAACAGCGATTTTTTTTCCTAGGGAAAAAAATTGCTGTTTCAAGAAACACACACTCAACACAAACACACTAAAAAACAGCAATCCAAACACATACACTTAAAGGGGCACTATCTCGTTTCTAAAATCAGTTGCTTGCTAGAGACTTTGTTTACATTTTAGTGCAGTGTAAGTCACATGTTCACAGAGAGGCAGGGTTTTCAGAGAAACTTATTAGCATACTGATACTGCAGGTCACATTTCACAAACTTCAGTGGGGGAGGGAGACTTTACAGCATGTCCTTTTGTATTGTTCTTCCCCCACCCGTAGGCTATTAGATTAGTTGAGTGACTGATTTAGCATAAGCCAGAAATGCTTTCTAGTCACACACACTCACACTCAGATCTGTAGCATTTGCAGCAGTGAAATGACATTTTCAGTATGTGCTTGTTTCTTTTTTCCTAAAACTGGTTATCCCAGCCTAAGCAATTGTATTTTTTTTTGTTTGTTTTTGTATCATGCTTGCTGTTACATGCTTTTCTCCTTCACTAATAATTATTTTTCATATGGTCAGCAGTAGTGTTGCTTATTAGTGCATGCACTCATGGAGACACACATTTATAGGACAGTTTCCCTCATTTCACAGGACAGCATTACTTTGGACAGTTGCACCTTGGAAACAAACCCACTGAGATGCAAATGTCCTAAGATTCTACAAGAATAAAATCTTGTAATGTTTCAATAAAAACATGTCAGACATCTCTGAAACTGAATTGTGTTACTGTACTAAAACTAGTTTCCCATTAGCTGACACCATCCAGGAATCACACAGTAACTGTCTGTATAATGCTGATTCCATCCAACTGAATTTACTTTCTTTTTCTTTCCTGCTTTCTGGTACAATGTTTGGATCTTTCACTCATTTCCTGAACATCTGACTGCAGTAGTTACACTGGTTACCTTTTGAAAGTTGAGGCAAATGTAGTGTCTATATTTACCGATATTTTCCTATCTGTGTGCATAAGTATGTATGCGATATGTAATCTGTTTATATTCATGTGGTTTTAAAACCACAGCCTTATGTCTTACTGACTGGCTTGCAATTCAAGGCATTTTTGAATGTCTGTTAAATTTGCATATGCTGGATATGTGACAATGTGTGTATGTTATTAAAACTTTCCATGTTGGAGAGACCACAAAAGTTCCTCACCAAAAGGATAAAGGGACTCCAAAATCTGTCATATGCTGCCAGATTGAAGAAACTCCAGCTCTATTCAGTCGCATACCGTCTGCTCAGAGGTGACATGTGCCTGACATACAAGGCCATGTCCAACCCGGAATTAATGGACATGCTCCACCTCAAAAAATCCAAATCCACCAAAACCACTAGAGCAAGCGACTTAAACCTTAGCACGGATATCAATAGGACGTGCTGGAGGGATAGATTTATCACTCAGAGACTCCCTATGCTGTGGAATAAAATTCCGGTCCATGTGAGGCAGAGCACCTCGCTGCCTCTGTTCAAGAGAAATCTTGACCTGTGGATGGGAGATCGTAGGTTTACACCGGGAATCATCTCTGTGTCACTGCTGGACAGAGGCACAACAAACTAATGGGTACAGTATTTTTTCATATAAGGGGTGGCGTAAGCCACAAAACTTTGGGCTAGGCTTATAAATGCCTTAGGGCAGATAGCCTAGTATAAACCTATGAACCTATGAAGTGCACATAATTGTTTTAGTTGTGTACTTCACTGTTAATATTGGAATTCTCATAACTTTTCTCAAACTTTGCTTCTTTTGTGACTCAGATGGCTGTATTGATAAGACCACTTACCCCCTTATCAAGATAGAATATATAGTGATTGTCTAATCTTATTAATATACAGCAATTAACTATATATATATATATATATATATATATATATATATATCTATATTTATTGAAAATCTTCCACACAGAGAAGTTTCTTACATTGTTTTAATTTAAATAAATAAATACGTGTCATTATGTGTTTATCATATGTATTGCTTTGGTGGTTTAAAATGCATTTGCTGTATATCTTTATAGAGCCACACATATTTGTCTACACACAGACACAAATTTTATATATATATATATATATATATATATATATATATATATATATATATATATATATAAATATATGGATCTACCTGATAACACCGACATGCCAAAACAACAGACAACGAAATAACCGACACAAAAAAATGACAAAAAATGAAAGTTCAGAAACACAAAACTTCACATGCCCGACCAACCAAAATCCCAACAATCAACAAAATAAATATATTTCCCGAAAAACACACACACAACACAAGCACACCAAAAACCTTACAAACCTACACTAAACCTTACATACACAACTATCTATGCACTAACCTTAACCCAAACCCTAACCCTAAGGTCCGTCACTATTGCACACTTACCTTACCTGCACCCTAACCCTAACTCACTTAATCCGCCCCTAACCCTCAAGTCCCTCACTATCGCACACTTACCTTCCCGCACCCTAACCCTAACTCACTTAACCTGCCCCTAAACCTGAAGTCCGTCACTATTGCACACTTACCTGACCCGTACCCTACCCTAACATCTGTCACTATCATACACTTACTTTACCCACACCCTGACCCTAACGTCCATCCCTATCGCACACTTACCTTAACATGTCGGTGTTCTCAGCATCGGGATTCTCAATTGTCAGTCTTCTCCATTGTCAATCTTCTGGTGTCTGCGTTCTCGTCGTCGGCATTCTCCACTTTCATCGTTTTCAGGTAGACCCATATCTATATATGTATATATATATATATATATATATATATATATATAAATACACAAACACACACACAGACACACACATACACTGTGTGTGTATATATATATATATATATACATACACACACACACACACACACACACACACACACACACACACACACACACACACCTATATAAATCTGTCTCTGAATTTGTGTAACTTTGTTTATGTATGCAGACGTACACACACCCTTATGTGTGCGGTGTGTAGGTGGATACACACACACACACACACACACACATATATATATATATATATATATATATATATATATATATACATGCACACTCTCATACAGTGGCATGAAGGAGGTATTTTGACTTCGCTGACAGTATTGCTGTTCCTAACAGCATTCGTGTCACTGACCCTTTATTGCTAGTTTTACAAGTAACATTTGCTTTTTTCCATTTGTCATATGCCACTTGATAAAAAAGTGTGACTCAAATTACAGACCCATAAGCTTAACCAGCCTCATTTGTAAGGCCATTGAATGCGCCATCATGTATACTATAAATAAGGACATAGGTGATCTCCAAACCCTTCTTATGACACACTTTGGATTTGTCAAAGACAGGTCATGCCTGTTAAACCTGATAGACTTCTTCAAAAACATCACCAGAGCCATAAATGAAGGCAATCTGTGCATTCAGCCTACCTTTACTTAGCAAAGGCCTTCAACACAGTCCACATTCGGGCATCATTGATGAACTCTCCCGGTTCAATATCAGCCCTTATGTTGTCAGGTGGGTTTCTAACTGGCTCACTGACAGATCACACTCAAAGTAGGGGACGTTACCTCAACCAGCAGACCTGTCAGCAGTGAGTTTCCATAGGGGTCATTGCTGAGCCCCGTATTGTTTGAAATGTACTACTCAGAAGTTCAGGCTAAAACAGGGTGGCTGTGGCTGATTAAGTTTGCTGATGACTGCAAATTTGGTGCAGTCACTGAATCCCCAATGTCAATATAATTCAAGAAGGACTTACACAAGCCAATGATTGGTGGCAAAGCCATGGACTCAACTCAATGCTAAAAATGCATTATTATCCCCTTCGATAAAAACGATATCAATGCGTACTATCATATAAATAATAATACCCTACATAATAACTCAGTAGTCAGAAAACTGGGAACGCAAGTTGACTGTATCCTAAAGTTTCACTGCCATTTGTCTACTATGGTAAGGAAGGCATTCTACATTGCTCACTTCATTAGCAAAGGTATTGCCTCAAAAGGGAAACAGGTCATAACTCCCCTGTACTTGACTCTCATTAGGCCAATAATTGAGTACAATCCTCCCATTGGTATGTACCTTACCAGCCACCTGCAGCAACTTGAGAGACCTCAGAGATTTTTAAAAAAGAAAATTCAGGGTCTCCAGTTACTCAGTTAGCGTACAGACTTCTTAGAGGAGACTGGTGCACTTGGCCTACAGAGCATCTCATATCCACATCCAATGGCAGTGCTGCACATCTGCAAGTCAAATGGGCTAAAGGTTTGCTCTAAAGAGCTTAACCTGGCCTACAACATAATTAGGACCTGCTGGACAGACATCTATGTCTCTAAGAGGTTTCCACTCTTTTTGAATAGGCTACCAATTCATATCAAACAGAGGCAATCTATGACCCTGTTTAAGTATAGCCTGGATGGGAAACTTTCAATTCCTTGCAGGGGAGTTCACCTATGACCCTCCTAGATATGGGTAGTCATTGCTAACTAAGATCTTGAGTTTAAGCTAGATCTTTTATAGTGGGTTTCTCTAGTATTGTATTGGGTACACATGGGTAGGCTTGTAAAGACCTTTGGGTGAGTAGCCTAGTAACCACCTGTGAACCTATCAAGTAATAAGTGTATTCTTGCTCTTAGTCATCTAAAGTTTTAGAGATGATAATTTTACTTGTGTGTTGGCATGCTCTCAGACTGCACTGCATTTTTTTCAGGAAAACTGTTACCATATCCATATGCATTTGGTCAGGAGAGGTACTTAGGAGGAAAAGCTCAGCAGCAGATGTCCAAGAGTAATTATATGTAGACATTAATTTGCCATTACAGAGTTAAAGTTCTTCCTGGATATTCAAACAGAAGGCAAACAAGGTACTCACAACTCAAAATTGGACAACATATGTATAGTTCAGGGCGGAAGCAATCAGCAAACAGGGTGAGGTGAAGAATAATTGGACATTTTAAACTATATTGCTTTCACAGTGGGCTCTATTCAAGAGAGTGGCACTGGACACAGCAAGAGTACCAGTTTGAGTATAAATTCATTCACAGTATCAATGGACATATGAGAATAATAGCTAATATATACCTTGAAAGCAGCATTACACGTGGCAAGCTATCCACTGGCTATACAAAGCCATGGGGAGGCAGTGCAAACCTTATGGGATAAACTCCAAAATATATGTCATCAGTAATACAACAGATTGTTTTTCATAGCCTGTTGTTTATCAGCCTTCTGTGGAGCATTTATATGGTTAAAATAAGAATAGTCTAAGGATAAATACCAGCAACATATGAGTGATCAGGAGATGAAGAACTACTGGCTGGCTCCAGCCTCATGGGCCACAGAATGTACTGTAGTACAATGCCTACAACACTACCAAACAACACAGAAGCCCACTCACACAGTGTCATCATAGACTGGCACTTAAGAAGGAACAGTTTTCTGCCATGAGTAGGGTACCATGCTTACCCAGCAAAGGTGAAGGCTGTATTGAAGAAAATAGTGGAGTGATGAAGCTTGGATCCCAAACATATACCCCATGCTCAGTTAGATTCCTTGCTCATTTAGCATAGTTTCAACTTCTCATGTGCAGTGGGCAAGGACATCATGGGAGAGCAGCAAGAAATTAGGAAGATGAAGACCAACGCTTATGAAAGATAGCTGAAAAATAAACTATTCTAACTTGCCTAACATTATCGCTTATTTGCAGACCCTGTGTGTTACCTGTAAGACACACATTGCACCTTCCAACAACACCTTTTGTTGACTGGTGCTTCCTGCATATTTGATTGCCTGGTACCTTTCTGGTGCTCTTCCATGTGAATGGAAACACCTGCCTTATATATTACCTTCTGGAACATGATGACATTACCTGTGATGTATTGTGGTACCCGAGATATAACATGCACAATTTGTGTTAAAGGCCTGATTACGATATTTACACTGAGGCCACATGGTTTGTTGAGCTGTACACCCTTCCACACTCCTTACTGTTGTCTACTGTTCATGATGATACTTATATCGAGGGTTGAAATGCCATTTTGGATATGTGCAGTTCTTGTTCTGTATACCATTCTCCAGCAGACAGAGTGCTGTCCATCAGTAGGGTACATGGTCCATTCCACCATGCTTGACCTCTTACAGCTATGCAACAACAACAAAAAGCTGTTATCTTTTATAGGCACAGAAATAGAACATGGCTGTCACAACAGATTTCTATCCCAAGGAATCCTGTACTTACTGAATAAACGTCCTATGCATGTCAAGCAATACTACTCATCATCTGTAATCAGTAATATTCTGAATGAATAGCATGGAAATCATAAACCCTCGTTGGGGTATACAGCATGGTGCTTCTGGACCATGGAGTTTAGCTCATTCAACAGTGCTCAGGCTTAGCTGGCTATGCTTATCAATGGTCTTTTAAACTGCATGAGTAGTACATACCTATGAACTTATCAACCTAATATATAATTACCAAGTATCTCACAAATGTGTATGCTGCATATAGAATCTATATGCAGACAAAAACATCAGTTTATTGATGAATGTATTGCTATAATCCTTCTCATTTGAATGTCATAATATGGTCATTAATATATACTACTGACCACATAATTTTTCATACTACCATGACTGTGCTACAGATACCTCTGAATTGCATATGCCCTGCTTGTCAACTCTCACTGTATAGTTTAGCTTTACACACTGTGCTATTTTTCCTTTCTGAATAAGCCGCGGTGGTGCAGCAGTAGCATTGTTGCCTCACACCAAAGGGTTCTCCCATTTGATTCTCTGCTGGAGTGCCTTCTGTGTGGAGTCTGCATGTCCTCCCTGTGGTTGCGTGGCATTCAAAAGACATGCATGAATGTACGTGCCTTCATTGAAGGTTGGGCGTCGGGCTGGCACTTCGGCACCGTAAAAATCTACTGCCAATCATTAGCAGACTGGAGTTCCGCTGTGATGACCCCTAACTGGCAAAAGCCGAAAGAATAAGAACAAAAACAAATACACCCCTACTGTGTTTTATGTCATGTAAGAGTACTGACTATTACATAACAAGGTACTGTAAAACAAACATTTAATTGTTTATTTTAGTAAGTAATGAAAACAACAAATAGATGTATGCTCTACTCTCCAAGGTACCATGAATTACACTGTTTGAAATAATTTAATGTATTCCCCTTATTCCTTTAATCAGCTGTTTGTTTATTTGTTTATTTACTTATTAATTTCAGCTTGATAACCATGTAAGTGGGTGGCTGGCAGGCCCTTTTCAGTCACAACTTGAGCTCCATGGAGCAAGACACAAACAGAAGATTTGAAATAGAATAAAGAAGTATACTGCTTTCCGAAAGAATGTCAAACAGCTTGGCAAATTGCTTAAAATGGAATTCAAGCAAGATAACAGTTGAAAAGATATAAGAAATGTAAATGAAGTCAAACTATAACTACAGCTTTGCAGGCAAGAAGGGCATTATTGCTCATGCCTGAAATATTAGTATGTATGTACATATGTAAAATGTATAAATATAAATGACCTGTTTAATAGTGTGGCTATGTTAAGTATAGAAGGATCTCTCCATTTTTATTTATTTATTTTTTTAGCTTTATGTGCAAGTAGTGTTCTTTAAACTGAGTGTGTATTATAGATGTCTTGCATTGTCATGATTCTTCAGCAAAATTGTCTCTTTGCAACAAAATATCACACTTGCTTTTACTTGCAATTTACACTGTTTCTCTGCAAACCTGTTACATTAAATCAAAATGCCTGTCTATCTATACATACATATGACAGTTATGAAACAGTCAAATAAATAAAACTATGATTTCACATGGAACCAGAGTGTCTACTTGCTTGTTTATTTTGTGAAATAAATGAAACTACAATTTCACATGGAATATGTGTGTCTGTTTACTTATTTATGTATGTATAAAGTTGTACTGGCTAGTTCTAATTTGAAACTAGACTGTCTAATATATAGGAATATGCATGCAATAAATGCCATTAATTTCTTGTGATGTCATGACATTTTAGTTATAATTGAAGCCCTACCTTTCAACCTTATAGTGCACTGAGAAAAGCTTTGACATAAACATTTAATTGGCTAAAGTAATTACCAAAGTCCAAGATAAAAGAGTAGAGGACAGTAACTTTACTCAAGTCTTACACAACAGCAAAAAGGTACAAGCAGAAGACAGAGTTCATATGACTCGAAGATGACTAGTTACTCCCCAAGAAATACCCTCTACAACTTATCCCCCCACTGTTACTAAAGAACGGGTCCTCACTGAGCTCTTCATAGTTAAAAACAATACAGCAATGAGCCCTGATAATATCCAGGTATGCTTCCTATACAGTTTGAAAAATGACCCCTCAGGCCCACTAGAATGTCTCTTCAGCCACAGCCTTCAGACAGGTTTTGTCCCTAGGGAATAAAGGATTGCAACAGTCATCTCTCTGCATAAAGGTGAACCATCAACAGACCCAGGGAACTGCAGACTCATAAGTTGGACTAGTCTTATATACAAAGGCATGGAAAAAGTTATCATGGATCTAATAAATACATATGGAATCTTCAAACACTGGACCCGTCCCAGTTTGGTTTTGTCAAAGGTAGGTCACACCTACTAAACCCAGTGGACTACTTTGAGAAGACCACTTGAGCCATGGATGATGGGCAAAAAGCTGCATACTGCCTACCTCAACCTGGTAAAGGCATTCAACACACTATATCACTTAGGTATTATAGACAAACTCAAAAATGTAGATATAAATCTGTATATAACCCAATGGATAGTGAAATGGCTCATGGATAGGACACATGAAGTTAGGGTGGGGGGTATCCACCTCCACCAACAGGCCTGTTAGTAGTGGTGTTCCAGAGGACTCAGCACTTGGACCTCTCCTCTGGGGAATACACTTCTCTGAACTCATAGCAAATATGGAGAGTCTTTGGGTGACCAGATTTACAGATGACTGCAAGTTGGGTGCAATGACTGATTCCTCCAAAGATGTAGATATCCTTGAGGAGGGTCTGAGAGCCAAGTAACTGCTGCCAGAAACATAGCTTAATACCCAATGCAAAAATGCATATTTATACCCTTTGGAAAGATGACCACCCCCGCAAATTAGAACATTAATAACACTTTCCTAAGAGCAGACCCAGTGATAAAGGACTTGAGAACTCAGGGTGACAGTAACCTGAACTTTGATCACCATGTGTCCACGGTGGTGAGAAAATCCTTCTATGTGGGGCAAGTTACAAATTATGGCAAGGCATCCAGATCTAAGGAGATCGTAGTCCCACTATGCTTAGCCCTCATTAGACCAATAATCAAGTACACTGCACTCTTCAGCATGTACCTGACCAGGCATTTGCAACAAGCATAGTGGCCACAGGGATTCCTCATTAAAAGAATAAAGGGTGTAAATAACATGTCTTATGTGGATCACCTCAAACTCTTTTTCCTGTACTCAGTCTCCAGCTATAGTGGAATGTAGGAAAAGTAGGGTACTGGTTAGCAATGAACTTTTCTTTAATTAAGCTATACTTTACTGGGTATGATGCTGATGCATACAGTATATTTTATATAGCCTATATCATGGATTGAGGTAGGGTGAAAAATAAAAAAAGACATTAAAAAGTGCCAGATCCTCATAGTTGCACTGGTTCTAGGACTAGAAAAACTGACAGTGTAGAATCTTCAAGACACAGAAACATTCCAACAATGGAGTTAGGCCAGGTTTAGGGGGGATGATGCCCCTTCCCCATTGTAGAAGGAATTACTAGTCCACAAAAACTGACAGGTCAGAAAAAGAGCCATAAATATGATAAACTAGACTGTTTAGGATAAGAAAGAAATGATGTATCATTACTATTAAGCAAGATGCGCATAATTTCCAGATGGAAGAAATTCAAAAACATTGAGAGATAAATCAGAGAAAAGGAAAATACACAAGAAAAACTGTCAGAACCTTCTAATGTATCTTTGTGTTCATTAATACAACTGATCCATGAAACGCATTAGATAGACAAAAACTTTGGGCCATTTGGAAAAAGCAACCAAGGAAGTGCAAAAAATGTAAAGAACAAAACCCAGATATTTTTGAAAGGTATGAAAAATAAACATGGATATGTGAACGAAAGAGATCTGTTACGCTGCGATACTTATGCAAAGGAGACAGCCAAAGTAATCAATACCAGACAGCATCTGCAATGGAGACAGCCAAAGTAATCAGTAACAGAAAGCATCTCAAAAGTTATTTGAAGAGAAATACAGGAAAAGTATCCTGATATGGAAACTTTCACAACACAAACATAGGATCACAGAGGGGTAATGTAAAAGAGAAGATTAGTAAAGTGGAAGTTAAACCAATAGAAGCAAAAGCTAAGGAATACTTCCAAAGTGAAGGATTTAGTGTAGAAGGGCTAACACAGTTTATGTTACAGCATGATGGAACAATGACTCCCCAAAGTAAAGAAAACATAAAGAGTGGGAGACATCGGTGGAAGAAATATGGACATGGGAATGTATAGTAACTTTAATGTGGCACAATAATTATGCAAAGGCAGAAAAGAAAACAAATCTGTACAAAAAAGTGGCACCAAAGATAGTTGCAGAGAAATACAGCAAAGGCATTCAGATATATAACATTTCACAATACAAAAAATAGGAAAACAAAGGGGGAAAGGAGAAAAGAGGATTACTAATGTGGAAGTTAAAGAAATGGAAATTGTAGTTATGGATTACCTGTGAAGTAAAGGATTTAGTGTATAAAATCCAACAGTGGTAATGTTGTAGCATGATGAGTCACTCAGTCTAACAAATGAAGGTGAAACGGGAAGCATCTGATCACTTGCCACATAATGATTCTCTACATCCTTCAGTAGGAAATGAGTACAAATGTTCAGATGGAGTTGTACAACAGGGAAAGGAGCAAGAAACATTGGCAACTCTGACACAGTCAATGTTGTGTATCGATAGACAAGTGACAACTCTGACACAGTCAATGTTGTGTAGCGATAGACAAGTGACAACTCTGACACAGTCAATGTTGTGTAGCGATAGACAAGTGACAACTCTGACACAGTCAATGTTGTGTAGCGATAGACAAGTGACAACTCTGACAGTCAATGTTGTGTAGCGATAGACAAGTGACAACTCTGACAGTCAATGTTGTGTAGCGATAGGCAAGTGACAACTCTGACACAGTCAATGTTGTGTAGCGATAGACAAGTGACAACTCTGACACAGTCAATGTTGTGTAGCGATAGACAAGTGACAACTCTGACACAGTCAATGTTGTGTAGCGATAGACAAGTGACAACTCTGACACAGTCAATGTTGTGTAGTGATAGACAAGTGACAACTCTGACACAATGTTGTGTAGCGATAGACAAGTGACAACTCTGACACAGTCAATGTTGTGTAGCGATAGACAAGTGACAACTCTGACACAGTCAATGTTGTGTAGCGATAGACAAGTGACAACTCTGACAGTCAATGTTGTGTAGCGATAGACAAGTGACAACTCTGACACAGTCAATGTTGTGTAGCGATAGACAAGTGACAACTCTGACAGTAAATGTTGCGTAGCGATAGACAAGTGACAAATCTGACACAGTCAATGTTGCATAGCGATAGACAAGTGACAAATCTGACACAGTCAATGTTGTGTAGCGATAGACAAGTGAAAACTCTGACAGTCAATGTTGTGTAGCGATAGACAAGTGACAACTCTGACACAGTCAATGTTGTGTAGCGATAGACAAGTGACAACTCTGACAGTCAATGTTGTGTAGCGATAGACAAGTGACAACTCTGACACAGTCAATGTTGTGTAGCGATAGACAAGTGACAACTCTGACAGTAAATGTTGCGTAGCGATAGACAAGTGACAAATCTGACACAGTCAATGTTGCATAGCGATAGACAAGTGACAAATCTGACACAGTCAATGTTGTGTAGCGATAGACAAGTGAAAACTCTGACAGTCAATGTTGTGTAGCGATAGACAAGTGACAAATCTGACACAGTCGATGTTGTGTAGCGATAGACAAGTGACAACTCTGACAGTCAATGTTGTGTAGCGATAGACAAGTGACAAGTCTGACACAATGTTGTGTAGCGATAGACAAGTGACAACTCTGACACAATCAATGTTTTGTAGTGATATACAAGTGACAACTCTGATACAGTCAATGTTGTGTAGCGATAGACAAGTGACAAATCTGACACAGTCAATGTTGTGTAGCGATAGACAAGTGACAAATCTGACAGTCAATGTTGCGTAGCGATAGACAAGTGACAAATCGGACACAGTCAATGTTGTGTAGCGATAGACAAGTGACAAATCTGACACAGTCAATGTTGTGTAGCGATAGACAAGTGACAACTCTGACAGTCAATGTTGTGTAGCGATAGACAAGTGACAAATCTGACACAGTCGATGTTGTGTAGCGATAGACAAGTGACAACTCTGACAGTCAATGTTGTGTAGCGATAGACAAGTGACAAGTCTGACACAGTCAATGTTGTGTAGCGATAGACAAGTGACAACTCTGACACAGTCAATGTTGTGTAGCGATAGACAAGTGACAACTCTGACAGTCAATGTTGTGTAGCGATAGACAAGTGACAAATCTGACACAGTCAATGTTGCATAGCGATAGACAAGTGACAAATCTGACACAGTCAATGTTGTGTAGCGATAGACAAGTGAAAACTCTGACAGTCAATGTTGTGTAGCGATAGACAAGTGACAAATCTGACACAGTCGATGTTGTGTAGCGATAGACAAGTGACAACTCTGACAGTCAATGTTGTGTAGCGATAGACAAGTGACAAGTCTGACACAATGTTGTGTAGCGATAGACAAGTGACAACTCTGACACAATCAATGTTTTGTAGTGATAGACAAGTGACAACTCTGACACAGTCACTGTTGTGTAGTGATAGACAAGTGAATTCCTATATGAAAGAGGAACAGATGATGCAGCATGCAGCTGAAGATATGTCACAGAAAAATGTTCACTAACTTTCCATAGAATCCCTGCAGCAAACAGAGAGCAAAGGTGACAGTTGTTTTATTTAATAGAGATGGATAGACATATAAAGATCAATGAAAAAATATTACAGAAAGTCAATAAGACCCAAAATGTTAGAGTCTGATTAAACAAATGAATACATTAATTAAATCTTTCAACAGACGTAAATAGGCTATATTAATTTGCAGCAAAACTAATAACAGATAAAATCTTACCAAGCAAACACTGGGCAGGAAGGGAAAGAAAGGGAAGAAATCAAATGCCATCATGGAAGTACTAAATACAGACAACTATAAAGCAGTTAAAGTAAGAAGTGTCACTGTTAGAGGAGTACAGAAGAGAGAACAGATCAATACAGATAGAGAACTCTAAGACAGAGCTGTAATAAAAGCAATGCACAGTATCAGAACAGATCAGTATCTATTGTGCACTATCACAAGTCATAGACTAAAAATATAAGCACAGGCACAGAAAACAGAAGATACGCAGATAAATATAAAGGAAAAGTACAAAATAAGAAATTTATTGATAACCCAAAATACTTTTATACAGAACTGAGAAACAAGTCAAAAAGGATTGAAACGCCAAAAAAAGCAGAAATTGATAAATTTTGGACAAATATATATCAAGATCCTGTGGAACATAAAGATCCTGAATGGATCGAAAAAGTAAAAGAAAGAAGATCAAATGTACAGGATATGAAATTGGATGAAGTAATGGCCAGAGAAATTGAAACAAAGTTAAGAAAAGATCATAACTGGAAAATCTCAGGCCCAGATGCAGTACCTAACTTCTGGCTAATAGTATTAACATCTTTATATGAATATTTCCCATGATTAAATGCTATTTATATGCGCACCTGGAAAAGACACCAACCTGGCTAACAAAAGGAAAAACAATATTTCTACTTAAGAACAAACATGCAAGCTACCCTAAAAATTATAGACTAATAACTTGCCTTCTGTATATGTATTACCTATATACTGGAATTGATGCTGACAAGAGTTTGTAGTCATATAGAAGAAAACTCAGTCATGGCAATACAACAAAAGGGTAACAAAAGAAAGTCATATTGAACCAAGTTTCATTTTTTGTAGAATAAATTCATTAAGGAAAAAATGTAAACAGGGGAAGAATCTAAATATATAATGGATAGATTATAAAAAAAAAAAAACATTTGCCAGTATCCCACATTCATGGATGAAATGGGGCTTAAAAATTTATAAGATACACCCTACAGTGATCAATTATGTTGCAGCAGCCATGAAACAGTGGCAAACCACTTTTCAGTTCCACCATGATAAAGGACAAATTACAGGAAAAAAATTCAAAGGGGATATCATCTCCAGTTGGTATTATAGCATCATCCATGAAGACATTGCGATGCTGCTCAGTGGTTGGCTCATATCTGCCTGTGTCACAGATAGTCCGGAGAGGTATATCTCAGGTCATTCACATCCACAAGGACTATGACTGCGTCATACTGGTACTTGAGGTTTAGTGACCTCAGTGCTTGCATGTGATGAATCTTGGTCCCTGACAGGTGACTAACTGTAACTTCTCCTTATCTAGCCTGGTGACAGAGACATTGGTATGTCTCACAATGGAGTCTCCCATCCCTGTCAGGTGACTAACTGTACCTTCTCCTTATCTAGCCTGGTGACAGAGACATTGGTATGTCTCACAATGGAGTCTCCCATCCCTGTCAGGTGACTAACTGTAACTTCTCCTTATCTAGCCTGGTTACAGAGACATTGGTATGTCTCACAATGGAGTCTCCCATCCCTGTCAGGTGACTAACTGTACCTTCTCCTTATCTAGCCTGGTGACAGAGACATTGGTATGTCTCACAATGGAGTCTCCCATCCCTGTCAGGTGACTAACTGTAACTTCTCCTTACCTAGCCTGGTGACAGAGACATTGGTATGTCTCACAATGGAGTCTCCTATGAACAATCCTCAGCAAAACATCTTGAAAGCTCGCACACATTCAGAAACAACCATTTCTAGTAGCAACAGACTAACTACTACTACTTGGCAGTAACAAGTTGGTGGGTGAAGCACCACCGAATCTGGAAGTACAGTGGACATCCAGGTACAGCACAGCAAACCAACAAGTGCCTGTGATCTGTGGTGGTGTAGCATAAACAATGACCCAATGTTTAACATCTGCTACTTATCATGGCAAAAACAGTGCTACCCATAAGACTAGTGACCAATATTAAAGAAATATGTAACACTTGAATGCACTACACACAATAATATACTAAGTAACCAGGGCCAAAGGACTGGCTGACCAGAAAAGGGTGCAGGAACCTTTTTTGGTGTAAAACGAGATCTATGCAGTCTCACACACACACACACACACACACACACACACACACACACACACACACACACACACACACGGTTAATCCAAACCTGATCCAAAATGGGCATCCAAATCAAATGGCAAATGAGCGCAGCTGTTTCTGCATTTGTAATCTGAAATGAGCAGCCTGCTGTTGCTGTAAATTTCATGTCTGTGGATTTGTAATCCTAAACGAATGGCTGTAGTGCTGCTGTTAAAACAAACGGCTACAATCCAGAGTTTCCACTCGCATTTGCAGCCAGACCAGTCGTAAATGACAACGTGAGCTCCTTGAGCTCAATTCCGATTGGCTGGTAGCCCTGACAGAGCTGATGTCATCACACACATGACAATGTCAGCTCCAACAGCACGGTATTTGAAAACATTAAAAAAATGAAAAAAAAATCGGAAATGAAGGGGTGCCACTCGGGAATCGTGCACCACTACATTTGGAACCCAAAACTCGGTAAAAACCAAGTAATTCGGTATAGTTGAGAGGTATGGTTCTCTCCTATTTGATATCTGCTTCTCAGAAATCCAGGCCAATACAAAGGGACTATGGCTGACCAAGTTCACAGACGACTGCAAGCTGCGAGCCATTATTAACTAAGTGATGCAGACATCCTACAGAAAGGCCTCAGTGAGAAAATGACTGCTGTCAAAACCATGGCCTTAAGCTTAACCCCAACAAAATGCATTGTTATCCCCTTTGGTAAAAACTCAGGCCCCCCTAATTACCACATCAATGGGAGGCCACTGAAGGTGTTATAAGAGATCTGGGGATGCAGCAGGTTGACAGCAACCTCTCCTTCGACCACCACATTGTCACTGTGGTCAAAAAATCCTTCTTTGTGGCACATCTCATTATCAAGGGTTTTGCATCCAGGAAGAAAGAGGTCATCGTTTCTCTCTATTCTTCCCTCATAGACCAATCAAAGAGTATAATGCCCCATTTGGCATGTACCTCACTAGACACCTGCAACAGCTGGAGAGGCCACAGAAGTACCTCACGAAGAGGATCCTAGGCATTAAGCACATGTCCTACATGGACAGACT